>NW_006210054.1:0-14709 GCF_000334495.1 Tupaia belangeri chinensis | reverse complement strand
AACAACAATGAGATATCACCTAACCCCAGTCAGAATGTCTAAGATTAAAAAAAAAACAAAAAATGATAAGTGCTGGCGGGGGTGTGGTGAAAAGGGAACTCTCTTATACTCCTGGTGGGAATGTAAATTGGTCCAACCAGTGTGGAGAACAATTTGGAGATTCCTCAGAAATCTACAAATAGAAGTACCATATGATCCAGCAATCCCACTCCTTGGCATCTACCCAAAGGACAGAAGAATACTTAATCGGAAAAGTGCTTGCACATCGATGTTTATTGTGGCACTTTTCACGATTGTTAAGTTATGGAAACAACTCAAATGCCCATGAACTGATGAATGGTTAGAGAAACTGTGGCATGTATACTCAATGGGATACTATTCATCCATAAAATACAACAAGACCCTGGCGTTTATTGTGGCACTTTTCACGATTGTTAAGTTATGGAAACAACTCAAATGCCCATGAACTGATGAATGGTTAGAGAAACTGTGGCATGTATACTCAATGGGATACTATTCATCCATAAAATACAACAAGACCCTGGCTTTTGAAAAGAAGTGGATAAATATGGAAGACTTACTGCTGAGTGAAGCAAGCCATTGTGTGTCCCCACTTAATATATATCGAGTTTCTGCACTCTATGACTGAAACTAATTGTGTAAAGGACATAGAAATGCAGTATATAGATGTAAATACCAGAAATAACGTGTGTGACAGAGGAGGGTCTGAGGAAGGACATTTGGGGGAGGGACAGGGAGGCAAAGCATTAATGGCACAAAGAGGTGTGATATTATCTGTCGAAGATATTTCGTAGTTTTATCAACAGTACTAGGGAGAAATATTCACCTGTTGATATATCTATTTTCTAAGACAAATAATAATGTGATTGAACGTATGGAAGAAAATGAAATGGAAAAAAAAGAATGTAATAATAAAAAAAGAAAAGAAAAAAGTTTATGGAAAATATGCACAATGGAAAAACTATGTCTAGATTTCAATACTTTTTGCACAAAATTGAACTCATAATTTACTATCATTTTCCACAAACTGGTTTTTTTTTTTTTTTTTTTTTTTTTTTCATTTTGGGGCACCATGTTGGGGCACATGCACTCATAAGGGAGAGAGAGAGAAAGAAAGAAATCACCTCCCACCCCAGGGAGGATGACCACACTACAATTCTTTTTCCTCCATTCTTCTCTTGGGATTTTGGTCTCACACATACATGTCCCTGTGTGACTTTCAAGCTACCAGCTCCAGGACTTGAACGAATTGTGGTCAGCCATGTGGGATCTGATGCCTTAACCACCAGCTGCCAGTTCCCCCACAAACTTTCTGACATCCCTTTGTATTTGTATAAGAAATAAAACAAAATAAAAAAGAGGAAAAAGCTCAAGTGCAAGCAACAGACAAAAGAATATAAAACAGCAGTATACCCATGTAATGAAATACTACTCAATGATACAAAGGACAAAGCAAATTTAATATGCAAAACAGTGTGGATAGTTCTCAAAATAACTGGGTAGTGGACCAGCAGATGGTGTACTGGTTAAGGTACTGGATTCCCACATGGCTGACCACAGTTCATATCCCAGACCTGGACACTGGGCTCATGTGCATGGATGCCCCAAATCCTGAGAGAAGAATGGAAAAGAAGAGACTGCACTGTGGCCATTCTGGGGCGATTTCTCACTTTACTTCTTTCCCTCTCTCCTCTCTCTCCAGACAGTGCACACATCCTGTGGAAAAATTTTTTAAAAATAGATAAATAACTGTATTGAGTAATGGAAACTAGACCAACAATAGAAAAGAATACATGCTTCATGATTCCATTTACATGTTGAGATCTGATAGAACTGAGAGACTATTACATTTTTATTATATATTAATTATTTTAAATAGCAGTATTGATCCCTAATGTCTCCCAGAAGTTGTCAAACTATAAACTTACATTTAATTAAATTTGTAAAATAAAGTAAAAATTTTAAAAACAAAAACCAATACGTCGTGAGAGAAATTGATTTAATGGCTGCTTAACGAATATGTCAGGGGATGAACAAAAAGAATAACTAAATGACAGATCATCTGTCATATGAATATTAAACTATTGTTTTTTCAAAAGCTTCATGAACCTAAGGGGTGCAGCAACTGTGAATTAAAAAAAAAATTGCCATAAGGCACACACACTCACCAGATGGAGAAAGACAGTGATAGAGAAGGAAAGTGAGAAATCAAGAAATCACCCCAAAGGCAATGGCCATTATGCAATCCTCTCTTCTCCATTTTCCTCTCAGGATTTTGGACACATATGTACAAGCATGTGACTATCAAACCCCCAGATCTGGGACTTGAACCGTAGTCAGCCACATGGAAGTTCAGCACATAAACACCATTCCTCCTGCTGGTCCTACAACTGTGATTTTTATCAAAGGTATACAATTCTTTCTTGTTTGAGAGAAGGACAGCAGTTTCCTGGATGTTATGTTCCTATTACAACTCAATGCTTTAGAGATTCAAGGGATTTAGTCCAGATGGATTCCTCCATCTTAGATTTGGAGAAAACTGTCTCAGGGTTGAGATAAGATATTACAAAGTTAAACTTCTGGAAGGGAGAGTTAATGTTTAAGGAGTAATAAGTACTGAATTCACTTGATTTTTTTTTACCTTGTCTCTTGAGTACAAAGATCTGGAGGAAAAACTTAACTTTCTGCTCAGAGCAATGTCTCACAGGGAATGTACTCAGGGTTTGGAGTAATAACAGGAAAATGTGCTTAATGAGCTGAGATACAGAGCTATAATTATCTCCTCCAAGGCTGTCCCTCAGTATTTGCAATCTTGAGCTGGACAGAATATGGTTATTTCTTTTGCTGTCCTAAGTCTCAAGAATGCATGTTTCACTACTGTTGATTTCTCCAGAGACAGAGCTTCAGTATTCCATTGACAAACTTCCAAGAAGGAAGCCACAATTTCATACAGAGACTTTCCTTTCAGAGATCCTGTTCAGGTGAGAGAGCCCTGTGAAATGACATATAAAAGGTAATACATTATAATAGAGCTAAAAAGGGGATAACAGACCAGGGGTTGACCAGAGGTTTTGATGAAGATCTGAAAGGCTGAAACCATGAGGAGTTACTTTGACAGATGAAATAATGGGCAAATTCCACAGCTCAAAACACAGAAGAAAGCAGAAGGGGAAGACACATATTTTTAAAAACAACTCTGTAACTCATAATTATGCACAAGTACTACATGTAAGTTACAAATGCTAATAAAATTATTTTTAAATTCTGTAACTTTTGCTTTATAAAAATTTAAAATTAAAAAGAAAACTCCAACAGAAGTCAAAAAGCTTCTAAACTTTTTACTGGGCTGGCAGATGTGAATAGGATTGCATATTGTTTTCTTAAATTATAACTGAGTTTGAGCATATACGTATTTGATCAAGATATCAATTTACCTATGTTTACTTTATGACAATTTTTATACTGTTATCAGCATTTCAAGTGATATTTTTAACCAATTATGATTTTTGGAAATTACTTTGGGGAGATTTTTTGGCCATAAAAAAGTTTTAAATTTTAGTTAAATATATGTCTATCTTCTCTTTTTAAATTTTATTTATTTATTCATTTTTTATACAATCGAATACATCATTTAGCTTGTAAAGAGAATTTACCTAACATGAAATACACCTCAGACCAGTCCAGTTGAAAATACTATACACATCATCATTAACAGGTACTAAACCATGTCTGTGTCCCACGAATGCCTTATTTCTCTATTTTTTTCTTCCCACCTTCTTTTTTTAAATTTTAAGGTTTTTGCAATAGGGCATGTGCACTTAGCAGAGAGAGATAAAGAGAAGCAGACAGAGAAAGTGAAAAATCAGCCCCCAGGGAGGATGGCCAAATAGCAATCTCTTCTCCTTCATCCTTCTCTTGGGATTTTGGGCACACTCACACACATGCCCAGTGTTGTTTTCAAGCTGTGAGGTCAGAGACTTGAACTGCAGTCGACCATGTGGGAATCCAGCTACCTTGACCAACATGTTCCCTGCTAGCCCTCCATCACTAGCCATCCATTTGTTATTCAGTATTGTTTACTTGTGCTCTAAAGAGTGCCTAGAACATAGTCAACATTCAATTTGTATTTCTCAAATGCATGAAATAATTTCTCTTTTTCTTTTCATTATGATTGTGGAATACATGACCTCGTGAGGATAGCTTGAGTGTTGAAAGGAATTCCTAATGAAGATGGCACAAGAATCATCTAAATGAAAGCAGATCCATGTGCAAAACTTAGAAACTAGTGTCTTGACTGTAGAATGTAAGTGATCACATTCTAGCATATGAGTAATACCTGCTTGTGTCATGATCCGTGTCTTTTTTTTTTTTTAATAGTTACTTCAACCACATGGAACCAGGAAATGACACACAACTTGCAGAATTTCTTCTTTGGGGATTTTCTGAAGAACCAGAATTGCAACCCTTCCTCTTTGGGCTGTTCCTGTCTATGTACCTGGTCACCATAATCGGAAACCTGCTCATCATCTTGGCCATCATCTCAGACTCCCACCTGCACACCCCCATGTACTTCTTCCTCTCCAACCTGTCCTTTTCTGACATCTGTCTCACCTCTACCACAGTTCCAAAGTTGCTGGTGAACATCCAGACACAGAGCAAAGTCATCACCTATGCAGGCTGCATCACCCAGACATGCATTTTCATACTTTTTGGAGGGTTGGAAAACTTCCTCTTGGCTGTGATGGCCTACGACCGGTATGTGGCCATCTGTTACCCCCTGCACTACACGGTCATTATGAACTCCAGGCTCTCTGTGTTGCTGGTTCTGTTGTCCTGGATCATGAGTGTCCTGAATTCACTATTGAATAGTTTAATGGCATTGTGGCTGTCCTTCTGTACACATGTGGAAATCCCTCACTTTTTCTGTGAACTTAATCAGCTGATCCACCTAGCCTGCTCCAATACTTTAATTAATGACATAGTGTTGTATTTTGCAGCTGGAGTGTTGACTGGAGGTCCTTTTATTGGAATTCTTTACTCTTACTGTAAGATAGGTTCCTCCATTTGTGCAATCTCATCAGGTAAGGGGAAGCACAAAGCATTTTCTACCTGTGCCTCTCACCTCTTAGTGGTCTCCTTATTTTATTTTACGATCCTAGGCGTGTATCTTATTGCTGCCACTACTCACAACTCACACTCAAGTGCAACAGCCTCAGTGATATATGCTGTAGTCACACCCATGCTGAACCCCTTCATCTACAGTCTGAGGAATAAAGACATAAAGAGGGCTCTGAAAAGATATTTGGGAGGGAAGCTATAAGGACAGTTTTTCTAGGACAGCCAGTGATTGCAGAACCTTACCGCAAAGTTGGATAACATGATTGTTTAATCAGTGCATGGTAATCATGTTTTCAATTTTTTATTTTATTTTTTATATTCAATCACTGCATATCATTAGAGTATACCAAATAAATGTACTCATAATTAATACACTGTATATTAACCCAATCAAAGATACTACCATGCATGTTATCAACAGATAATTTTCTACTTTTGTGTTTCTTTAATATTCTGCTTCTTTCTCTTCCCCCTTGATTCCCTCCTTCTCATCCTCCACCTTCTCACCCTCCTTCCATACTGTCTCTATTATTCACAATTGTTTTCCATGTCTTTATACTTCCAGTCTTTCAGTTTCTGCCATAGAGTGCAGACATTGGGTATACACTGAGTGGGGACATAGACTGTCTCTCTTTCATGGTCCGGCTTGCTTCTCTTAGCATTAAACTTTCCATATTCATTCACTTTCTGTCAAAAGCTAGGGTTTCTTTTTTTTATGGCTGAGTAATATTCCAGGGTATATATGTGCCACACTTTTTCAACCCGTATATCTGTTCATGGACATTTGGGTTGGTTGCATGTCTTATCAACTGTGAATAATGTCAGTAATGCATGCTTTCAAACTTTTGATGGCGGTTTTTGAGTTCTATCAAAGTTTCTGCTAAACCCTTCACAGAGAATTTTCTTAAAGGTTCTTTTTTCTCATGTAGTTTCCTTTTCTCTTGATCCTTGGTCAGCTATGCATTCCTTTCCAAATTCCAACACCTCCTTGTCAGTCAATTTGTCAGGAACCACATCTAGAAGCCCCTCAATATTATCCTCATCCACACCCAGTTTGAGGTTGTTTGTCATCTCAACAATAGCCTTATTATTTTTTTAAATTTTTTTTTGATAGAGAAAGAGATTTTTGTTATAGGGTACATGTGCTTGTCAGAGGGATACATAGAGACAGAACGTGAGAAATCACCTCTCAGGGGATGGCTATACCACAATCCCTATGAGAAATCACCCCCTCAAGGTCAGTGACCATGCTGCAATCCCTTCTCCTCCATTCTTCCCTTGGGATTTTGGTCATGTATGCACATGCCTGCTATGTTTTTTTATTTATTATTATTTTTTATATACATTCAATCACATTATTTATCTTACAAAGTGAACATTTCTGCTATGTTATTTAAAGCTTCCATGTCTGAGACTCAAACCATAATCAGCCTATATGAGAGTAGCACCTTAACCACTACACCACCTGCTGCCCTTCCTAGTCATAGAGTTTCCAACCTGGTACTCATATTTATTGGAAATTGTTGGGTGTACTTCTACAAAGAAGTGACATTTGAAAAACAAACAAACAAAAAGCCCAGAGACACAGAAATTTGAAAAGGGAAGGAAAACTGAGGCTAAATGTCCATTGTAAATGTTCTACACATGGGGGCTGAGGAGACATGGGAGCACTGGAGGCTCTAAGGTAATCAAGAGGGACAGTGTGGTGTACAAGGATCCATACCAGTTTGCTTTTCCTTTTCAGTACACACACCTTGTACATACACACACATAGCCAACTGCACAGTTAAATTCCTGGGCCAGGTAGCTTGAGGAACATGCTGGACATGTGTGCATGCATGTCCCAGGTCCCAAGAGGAGGGAGAAATGAAAGAGAAAGATTGTGGCATTATTATCCATGTAGTGGGGAGAAGGAGAATCTTTCTCATTTTTCTGTCTCTCTGTATCTCTCTGGCAAGTGCACACACTCTCCTACCAGTCAGGTTTCATGATTGATAAGTCCTTATTTATACATAACAGTTGTTTTTTACAAATATAAAATGCATTTTTTTTTTACAATCACTGTATCATTACAGAACACCAAATTAATTTTCCCATCATGAATACACTGTATATTGGTTCAGTCAAAGATACTACCATACACATTATAATCAAATTTCTTTCCATTTGGGATTCCTTAAATGGTTTGCTTCTTAGTTTTTTCCTTGATTCTTCCCTCTCACTCTCTGCCATTTTCCACCTTCCTCCCAAACTGCTCTCCATGCTTTTATACTGTCCAACATTTAAGTTTCTTCCACAGAGTGTAGACAGTTGGTATATATTCAGTGGGAACATACAGTGTCACTCTTTCATAGTCTGGCTTGCTTCAGTTAGCATTATTAACACCTGTGGTCACCATTCAGTGAAATAGATCACTAGTATTTACTTTTTTAAAAGAGTTCCCCCCCACACACACACACACATACAGGGTACCTATGTTTTCCTCAGAGAAACAGAGGCAGAGAGAGAGAGGCAAAGCAAGAAACCACACCCCAGGAGGGATGGCCACACAACACTCCCTTCTCTTCCATTCTACTGTCAGGACCCTCAGTATGCACACACATATGCCTGGTATGCCTTTATTTTATTTTTTTTTTATTTTAGAGGTGTTTGCAATAGGGTGCAAGCACTTGCCAGAAAGACAGAGAGACAGAAAGTGAGAAATCACCCCCCACCCCACCACTGGGGGATGGCCACACTGCAATCCCTTCTTCTCCATTCTCCTCTCGGGATCTTGGGCATGCACGCACATGCGCCCGGCAGGAGTTTAAGCCCCTGGGTCCAGTACTCGAACCACTGTCAACTACATGGGAGTCTAGCAACATAGCCATTATGCTAACTGCTGGTCCCTGCCTGGTATGTCTTTGAAGAAGCCAGGTCCAAGACTCAAACCACGAAGTTTGCCATGTGAGATTCAGCACCTCGACCATCACACCACCTGCTGGCCCAAAAACTTTGTACCTTTTGATCCATGTCTTTCCCTTCCTCATCTTTCCAATTTCCCCCAGCGTCTGATAATCACCTTGTCACTCTCTGTTTAGATGAGATCACCTTTTTTAGATTCCACCTGTAAGTGAGATCACATGGCATTTATTTTTCTGTGTCTTGCTTACTTCACTTAGCATGATGTAATATAATTGGACTGACATCAGAAAGATCCTGGGTTCATATCCTTAGATTTCCTTGAGTACACTGGCCATGCATATGTTCCCATTAACCAAACCAGTGGAGAATGGGAATGGGAGAACTCTGTTGGAATGTCTCTCTATATCTTTCTCTCTCTCTCTCTCTCTTTCTGATGAAATAAATAAGCTTTTGAAACAAGGGAGGCTCTAACATTTTCACAAACTGAATATTCTCCAAGTAGTCAGAACTCATATTGACTTTCTTGAGGGACACTAGTATACACAAAACTGAAATTCTTCCTACTGATTCTGTCCTCAAGACTAGGTTATAAATCAGGTGAACACAGTTTTTATTATTCCTTCTTGAATTATTCTACCATCCTCCCAGCCTGAAACTATAGGACTTGTCTTGGCTAAGTTTCTGTGATTGTAAAACCTCAAATTGTGTCTGAAGGGCTGGCAGGTGGTGTGGTGGTTAAGGCACTGTATCCCACATGTCCAACTCTGTAGTTTTATTCCTGGACATGGTGGCCTGAAAAACACGCCCACAATTCTGTGAGGAGAATGGAGGAAAAGGGATTGTGGCATGGTCATTTTCACTGGGCTATGGTTTTTTACATTCTCCCTTCCCCTGTCTCTCTCTGTTGAACTTACACATCCTGTAGCTTAATTACTTAATTAGTTAATTAATTAATTAATTGATTAATAGAAACAAGATTATTTAGCTCATGAATGGACACTCAAGGTTCAGGAACCATATTCCAGTGAGATTACAACATGATCGTGATCAGGCTCTTAAACAGTGGCTGTCCATAGATTTCTCCTTGTTCTTGTCTGCTTTCAGATGGCCTTGACCTGCTTCATTCTTCCTCCTTGTAAACACAATGGCACTCAATCACAAGGCCTTCAATTTAACGATCTTTTTCCCCACCCAAATGCACCACTTTGAGACACCACGAGGTGTTTTCACTTAACACTTTAATAATACAACCAAGTCCCAACACATGAACATTTGGGGAAGACCCACTTACTGATGACTAAAATCAAATTCCAAAATGTTAACTGTCAGGGGACAAACCATACCTGGACTATATCAACCAGTTAAGGTGATGATATAGAAAATAAAACTATGTGTTAAGAATTATATGTGTGATGACTTATTGACTGAACTAATATGTAGTGTATTCATGCTGGGAACATTACTTTTGTGTGGTGCAAAGCATGCAGTAATAAGATGTAAATAAAAAATGAATTAAAAAGTATTTAAAAAGAAAATAATTATGAAAGTATAAGTAAAAATCTGTAGTCTCTGAACATACTATAACATAATTTAAGTGTTCTTAGTTGCCAAGTGTACTTTTTTTCATAAGAATAATACATGGAGCCAACCCAAATATCCACATATAGATGAATGGAATGAAAAAGTGTAGCACATATACTCTGTGAAATACTATTCAACCATAAACAAAAGACTGGCATTTGATAAAAAGTGGACAAACATGGAAGATTTATTGCTGAGTGAGGAAAGTCAGGTTATGAGATAGAGACATTGTATGTTTCCACTTAACATATACTGATTGTCTGCACTCTATGGTAGAGATTGAAAGACTGGAGGGCATAAAAGCATTGTAAATTGTTATGGATACTAGGGACAAAGTGGAAGGAGAATGGGAGAGGGGAAGAGTGTAGAGAAGGAAATTTCAGAGGAAAAAGTAGAAAGGTAAAACATTTGTGGGACACAGAAATGGTTAATTATCTGTTGACAATGACATGTATAATATTCTCAACTGAAATGGTCTGAGGTGTATTTCATGCTGGATGAAATCTCTTTACAATCTAAATTATGTATAATGATCCAATGTATGAAGAAGAAAGAAAAAGAAGGAGAAGAGAAGGAGAAGAAGAAAAGTAGTATAACAGTTGGGGCAGGCAGGTATTGTGGTGGTTACGGTGATGGATTCCCACATGGCTGGCAACAATTATTAAAGTGTTAAGCATCCTGGAGCTGGACGTTTGCTTTCTCACTCTCTCTCTCAGGTCAAATTATAAATAAATAAATAAATAAATAAATAAATAAATAAATAAATAAATCTAAAAAACAAATTTAAAAATAAGACTAGTACAACTATTAAGTATTTCTTCAGTAAAATTTAAGAAAAATGAAAACAGTTTAATGATACAAGCTGCCTGAGAAGAATATTTCTTTAAAACGAATAGTTACTGAGATTTCACGCACCAGAAATTCATGTTTTTCTGTGAAACAAATGAGAATTTCCAAACATTTCTAATCCAATGTTGGAAATAATGTTGAGAAAGTAGGAAAATAACAATGAACAAAATTGTTAGACAAAAGAAAAAGACAAAAGTAAAGTGAGTTGCTTAAATAGTATAGAGAAGTGGAAATCAAAGAAATGTAAACTACAGAAAATGACTAGAAGGAGTAAATTGTTCTGTCACAATTTACTGACCCAAGAATCACAATTTCTGGCTCCAAGGCTTTAAACCTTATTTATATCTCAGTATAATTGACTCTTCCATAGTTTCCCTCCCAGAGTGTCTTTCAAAGCTCTCTTTATGTCTCTATTCCTCAGACTGTAGGTGAAGGGATTCAGCATGGGGGTGACCACAGTGTACATCACTGAGGCCGTTGCACTTGATTGTGAGCTGTGGGCAGCAGAACTAAGATACACTCCTATGATTGTACAGTAAAACAAGGAGACAACTGAAAGGTGAAAGGCACAGGTAGAAAATGCTTTATACTTCCCACAAGCTGATGGGATTGCACATATGGAGGAAACAATTTTACATTAAGAGTAAAGGATCCCAGCAAGGGGACCACCAACCAACAGCACAGTTGCAAAATAGATGACCATGTCATTAAAAAAGGTGTCAGAGCAAGCAACGTGGACCACCAGACAATGCCAGAGACCAGAATTGACTGTCCACACAGCCAGGGGTTCATGATAGCCACATAATGTAAGGGGTGACAGATGGCCACAAACTGGTCATAGGTCATCACTGTCAGGAGAAAGTCATCCAGCCCTGAAAAAAATACTGTGAAGAACATCTGGGTGATGCAACCTGCATAAGTAATAACTTTGCTCTGTGTCTGGATGTTCACCATCATCTTTGGGATGCTCGTGGAGGTGTAACAGATGTCTATGAAGGAGAGAATAGAGAGGAAAAAGTACATTGGCTGTGTGCAGATGAGAGTCTGATATTGTGAGCAGGATGATGAACAGGTTTCCAGACACAGTGATTGCGTACATGGAAAAGAAAAGTCCAAATATGAGGGACTGCATTTCCAATTGTTCTGAAAATCCCCAAAGAAGAAATGTTGAAATTCTTGTATCATTTCCTGCATCCATGTGGTGGAGATGACTAAAACAAAGAGGAAAATAACAAGACAAATTTTCACACAGGTGGATATTACATCACTAAAATGCCACAATTTGTATTTTATAATCAATACATTCATTTTTATCTAGGCGTATGAATGGGGTTGCCTTTTGAGGATTCCTTGTTCTATCTCATTATTTACTCCCATCCACCCTTAACCTCATCCACCACACATGGTCATTATTCCACAGTTTTTAAAATGTTGTTCTTTTTTTCCCATAGGGGTTGTGCACTCAACAGAGAAAAGAGAGAGAGAGAAAGAGAGAGAGAGAGGGTGGGGGAGAAAGTGAGAAATCACTGCCACAGAGGGATAGCCATGTAATACCCCTTCTCCTCCATTCTCCCCATTGTGAATTTCTATTTATTTTTGAGAGGTTTTTGCTATAGGGTGCGTGCGCTCACCAGACAAACAGAGAAACAGAGAGAAAGCGAGAAATCACCCCCCAGGGGGGATGGCCATGCCACAATCCCTTCTCCTCCACTCTCCTCTCAGGATCTTGGGCATGCATGCACATGCGCCCAGTGTGAGTTTTAAGCCACCGGGTCTGGGATGCGAACCGCGGTCGACTACATGGGAGTCCAGTGACATAGCCATTATGCTAACTGCTGGTCCCCCCATTGTGAATTTCAAGCCTCCAGGTCTGGGACTCAAAATGCCATGTTGGAATCCAGCACCTTAATTTCCATACCCCATGCTGATTCCAGCAACTGAACTATTGGAAACGTTAATATTCTCACTTATATAGTGGGGATAATGGTATCCATCCTTCTAAATTGGTCAACAAATATAATCCCAATACATATTTAAATAAACTTTAGTAGTTCTTTTCTAAATAAATATTTATCCCTGGTGAGAAGATGAAGCTGATATTTTTCTTCTGCCTCTCAAACATCTTCATTACTTCTCTACCACATAGTTCTCAGCCCCATAGCCCTATATCATTTTCCTTTTGTCTTCTCCAGCTATCCCAGACTGGTAGCTCTTCAGCTCAGTACTCACATTGACTCAGAGAGGGCTTTATGTATTGCAGAAATTATCACCCAAACTTCCTTCTTAATTCATCCTTTCTCTCCCATGACTCCCAGCTGGAGAATAAGGTAAAATTCTACAGCTTCAAACAGCAGACAACCACTATTCCAATCCTCCTTGAAAGTAACAACAAGTTCAACAATTTATTGTTCACCAAAATTAAATTAAAAAGAGAAGTCTATTCCTCCATGTTGTATACTGTAAGGATGTATAGTGATTAAATATAAATAAAAAATTTAAAAAATCTCTATGGAAGTCACGACTTCATTTTAAAAAAAAGAAGGTCCAACAGGTGGTGTAGTGGTTAAGGTGCTGGATTTCCATGTGGTCAACCACAGTTCGAGTCCTAGTGCTGGCAGCTTGTTGTGTCACTTTCCCTCTCTCTCTTTCTGTCTCTCTCTATCGTGAGTTTATGGGCCCTATAGCAAAATTACATAATCATAAATAAAATTAAGTAAATAATTATTTAAAAAGAGGAGTTTATTCCTAATGCAAAGTAATGATAAATATGTGAGACAATAAATAATCAAATCACACTCAGTCAGTGCACATTTTTTTTAAACTGTGCTCACCAGAGACAGAAAGAGAAAGAGAGAGAGAGAGAAAGAGAGAGAGAGAGAGAGAAGGAAAGTGAGAAATAACCCCCTCATGGGGATATGGCCATGCTCCAATTTCTTCTCCTTGGGAATTTGGGCACACATGCCTGATGTGCTTTTCTTTTTTAAAAATTTGTATATTTTTATTGTTATTCATTCATTAAATCACTATACATCATTTAGACTGTGAAAAGACTTTACCCAGCATGATAGATATATACCTCAGTCCAGCCCAGTTGAGACCACTGTACACATTCTTGTCAATGGATAATAAACCTTATCCATATCCCACAAGTGTCTTACCTCTACATTTCCCCCCAAAATTTCCTGCCTGATGTGCTTTTCAAGTCACTGGACCCAGGACTGGAACCATCCAGTCAGCCATATGAGATCCAGCTGCCTTAACCACCATTCCATCAGTTGGCCTTACATAGTCTCTTCTTTTATTACACATTGATATTCTTGCACTAAAAATTTACATTGCACTCCAAAATATGTACCACTCTAATACATTAATCAAAAAAAAAAAGTCTTAATTTTCTGTGACAAATTACTCTGTCTTACCCTTACACTGCCCCTTCTCATCCCACACAGATCTCCCAAACTTGAATTTGATTTTCAGCTTCAGGAAAAGTCAGGCTTTAATGTTTGCCTTTATATGCCCACTTCCCTCTGCTTAGAATCTCTCCCACTGGTTTATTTGAAATATTTTATCCGTTATCCATCTAAAGAACTTCATTTACTCTTTCAAGACTCCATGGTCAGCTCCTTCATTATTTTTTTTTTAATTCCCACAATTGAACACTTCTTGCATGCACTTCATTTAGATATAGGGACTCTAATGGTATTGCTTTTACTCAATGCCAAATCTTTTTTCTCTGATAGGCTGGGATTGTTTTAGCACAACTACATCATCCCTCTACCTCCAATTAGATCAACTGGGCCTAGGAGCTGAATAAATGCATTTTGTCTGAACAAATGAGAGACTGTGGTCTCACAGAAATGCATAATGATGTGAAAGGAAAGGAGAAAGGCATTAAAGTAGTGATGAAAAATATGCTAAAATGTAAAAAGAAGGTCAGTCCCTGCTAAGGAGGGAGAAGCAGCAGGAAGGAGGAATGAAGAGCCCAAGAGAGGAAGCAGGTTGTGGAGAGAATGAGTATCCAGCCTGGGTCTGGGGTGACCTCAGACTCAGGGCCGCACACTAAGAAAAAAAATTAGTTTTTTTTATTTGTTTGTTTGTTTTGTTTTGTTTTAATGGGGTGCGTGAGCTCACCAGAGAGACAGAGACAGAAAATGAGAAATCACCCCCCCGGAGGTATGGCTATGCTGCAATATGTTCTCCTCTAGTCTCCTCTCCAGATTTTGAGCATGCACGCAC
>NW_006210053.1:0-1034 GCF_000334495.1 Tupaia belangeri chinensis | reverse complement strand
TGGACCAGTCCAAGACCCAAATTGTGAGTCTCGCACAGAATCACCAAGGTGTAGATGGACATGGGCTGAGCATGCTGTTCGACAGAGAATGAGATCCGTAAAGAGGTGATGGTGACAATGTGGTGAGGTGAGTGTGAAGGGGACAACAGTCAAGGTGGTGAGGGTGGCTATGATGGTGCCATGTGGAAGGAGGATTTAGAGAAAAATACTTCATGATACTCACATAGGAGTCTTCCTTTCTTTTTTTTCTTTTTTTCTTTGTTTTTAAAATTGTTTTATATACATTCAATCACATTGTTTAGCTTACAAAGTGAACATTTCAATGTTCGATGACGAATGCAGTGTCCTTACTGAAGGTTCCCTCATGAACGAAGCCCTGGACAATGAACTCGTTACAAATGTGAATAAAGCAGTGGTTAGTGAGGCAGAGGTGAGCAGGTGCTGTTGCAGTGGACTGTGACAGTGGGGATGAGGAGCATGGCTCAGGAGCTGTCATTTGGAAACCTTCACATTCCTGTAGGGAATGTGCCTTTTTTCTAATACTGCTTTCACAAGAATTTTGGTCATTTTATTTGTAGAAACTAGATTATGATTGTCTTGGGTTAGGATGTCTGGGGTTTCTCCAGGTGGGGTTTCATGAGCTTCTTTAATCAGGAGGTTTATGTCTTTAAACAAATTTTGGTGGTTTTCAGTCATTATTTTTTTCAAATCTTATCTAAATATCATGGGAAAAAATGATGCAGTATTCACTTTCTTACTTTTATTTTATTGGCCCCAATATTCCTAAGCCCATGAGAGTTGAAAGATGTGATCTACAGTTGAGTATTTCCAGTATCTGGTTCCCACCTCCCACTCTTTTAGATGTGTAATTATGTTAATTATGCACCTCTCCATTTTTATGGACTTTCAGTTTAAGATTTTGATTCCACTTAATTTTTAACACTCAATTATGCCTTTTCAGAAGGAGGCACAGAATAACACTTATTTGAAAAGCTCAAATTCTGGGGTATCGTTGGAAATCCTTAATCATTTTG
>NW_006210052.1:0-2042 GCF_000334495.1 Tupaia belangeri chinensis | reverse complement strand
CTCTAGTGAGAGTACATGCCCTATAGCAAAAAAAGAAAATATTAAAAATTAGGAATATGTCACTTCTTTCATCTGGCATCCTATATTCTGTTGCAAAATCTAATATTGTATTCTAAGAAAACAGAAAGGAAACGCATAGGAGATCCGAACACCCAAAGTAAGCCTTTTAGACATATAGATTTTTATACTTAACAATTAAAAAGACAGCTGACGCTTGCGTGACATCAGTTTGAAATACATATGCACACTTACATGTGGATTTTTTTTCAATAAATACATTGGAGAATATAGTACAGTACTATAAATTATTTTCTCTTTCCTGTGACTTTCTTAATGCCATTTTCTTTGTTCTAGCTTACTTTATGTAAGAATATGGTATATAGCACGTAGAATATACCAGGTATGTGTTAATAGACTGTTTATGTTATCTGTAAGGCATCTGGTCAACTGGAGGCTGCTAGTTAAGTTTTTGGAAAATCAAAAGTTACATGTGGATTTTCAAAGGTGCAGGGAGTTGGCACCTGTAATGCCCACATGATTCAAGGGTCAACTTTACATATTTTCTCAAGTATTTATGGAATAGACATAAAAATAAATAGCAATAAGTCATAGAGAACATGTCAGTAAATTTCAATTGAAATTATAAGAAGGATCTTTGGCCAGCCTGTTGCCTAGTGGTTAAGTCAGCTGAATCCCTCCTGGCCAATGTCATGGTTCAAGACCCGGAACTGGTGGCTTCAGAAACATGCTAGGTATGTGTATGTATGTGTGTACCCCAAATCCTGAAAGGTGGGAGAGATGGAGGAGACGGGATTCTAGTGTGATCATTCCCCATGGGGGTCTTTTCTTGCCCCCCACTCTGTCCAGAGAGCATACTCTGGCAAATTAAAAAATAATAATAAATGAATGATCTTTGATTATAGCACAATGAAATTAGAAGTGACTGCAAAAAGATAAATTTTTTAAATTCCTCGTGTATTTTGAAAAATTTAAAACACTGCTAAATAATTAATGCAAATTTAAAATACTTATCATTAAATGATAATGAGAACACTGTATAACAATATTTAAGGGATGCAGCTAGAGATGTTTGAAGAAAACATACTTTAAAAAGCACAGGTCAAATTAGAAAGCTCTAAAATGAATGAGCTAATTGTCCATTTTATGAAGTTACGTGGTGAAGAAAATAAACACAAAGGAAAAAACACCCATAAAAACCGACTGGGTTTTCACTGACACAGAAAAGGCCTGCTGGGATTTAATGATTGCATCAACTGCATGGATCCATTTCGGGAGAAATGATGTCTCTGCAACTGTGCATCTTCAAGTTCATGTGTATGTTGTATCCTACCATTGATTGGATGTTTCTTTAACTTCTCTCAATCTCGTCTTGTGGTTTTTCAGTGTGGAAATCTCTCACATCTCCCATTGCCCTTATCCTTGGGTGTGTGGTGGTTCTTTTCATGCTATTATCAATGGTATTGTTCTTTGAATTTCACTTTCTATTTATTGGTTGCTGGCACGTAGAAATAAAGTTAATTTTTGCACAGCAATGATAAAATTAGAGTGTTAGCATTTTGCAGCTCCCAGTGAATTAATGCATCTAGGCGCTGAACTTCAACAGCTGTTAGCATCACAAAAAGACAGAGGTGCAGATATTATGAGCTCCATAAAAGAACATAAAGGGATCTAACATAGGTCTGATCAAGCCTCTGGATCCAGCTGCCAATTTGGAGAAAAAACAAAGGACTGAGAACAAGAGAGGGTGGGAAGGAAGGGGGAGAGGGAGAGAGAGAGAAAGAGAGAGAGAGAAAGGCACTCCTAACAGGATCTTCTTATGTGGTCTACCCTCGTCCTTGTCAGCCCAGATCATAGGCATGCTCAGTGGCATATAGAGGGAGACCTCAGGATCAAACCTGATACATCCCGTGTGGATCCATTACAGAGTTTAACATTACCCCTGGTCCACTGCTGTAGCCCGGACAATTTCTTTCTTAACCTTCATGGGGGTGGTACATGGGTGTTTACCTTGTAACAACTCA
>NW_006210051.1:2986-4373 GCF_000334495.1 Tupaia belangeri chinensis | reverse complement strand
TTATTTTATTTAACTTTATTTATTTTTGTTTGACCAAAGAGGAATAGAAAGAGAGAGGAGAGAGAATATGTGGGAGAGAGAGAGAAAGTGAGAAAGTAAGCCACCAGGTCCAGGACACAAACTGTGGTCAGCTATATGGGAATCCAATGCCCTTAATCACATGCCACCTACCAGACCCTGAGTACATAATTTTTATAACTTATGAGACACAGTGAAAGTAGTTTTAAGAGTTAAGTTCATAACAATTAGTGCTCACAAGAAAAGAACTGAAAGTGGCAAATAGACAACCTAAAAACATACCTCAGGGTTTTGGTAAAACAACAACAACAAAATACCAGGAGAAAAGAATACCAAAAATTAGAGCAGAAATAAATGGAATAGACAGTAAATTAACTATACAGAAAGTAAATGAAACCAAAAGCAGGTTCTATGAAAAGATAAATAAAAGTAGCACAATGTTAACTAGACTAATTAAGAATAACAGAGAAAATAGCCAGATAAATCTAAACAGCTATTAGGCAGACAATATTACAACAGACGTAATACAAATAAGAAGATCCTTAGCCAATACTATGAGCAACTCTACAGCAACAAACAAAAGAATCTGGATGAGATGGATATATTCCTAGACACATATAATCTCCAAGATTGAATCAGGAAGACATAGAAAGCCTGAATACACCAATAATAAACAGACTGAATATAAGATAAATATCCTCCAAACAAAGGAAAGCCCAGGTCCCAATAGTTTCAATTGTGAATTCTACAAAACTTTAAAAGAGCTAACCCCAGTTCTACTTGAATTATTTCTAAAGGTCCAAAGGAAGGAACTCTCGCAAATTCATTATATGGAGCCTCCATAACCCTACTCTTCAAAACAAACAAGGACATAACAACAACATAAAACTACAGACCATTATCTCTGAAGAATAGAGATGCAAAAATTCTCAACAATATACTAGCAAATTGCATCCTTTAACACATTAAAAAGATTCTACACCAAAACCGGGTAGGCTTTACCCAAGGACGCAAGGGTGGTTCACTATATACAAAACCATAAATGTAATAAATCATATTAACAGAAAGCTGAAAATTATAATATCAATCACTACATAAAAAGCATTTTATAAAATACAGCATTCCTTCAAGATTAAGACCTCAGCAAAATTGGCATTCAAGGGAAATTTGTCATTAAAAGCTACCTATGAGAAATATATAGTTAACAATGTACTGAATGAGGAAAAACCGAAAGATTTTTCCACTAGAAACTGAAACAAGAAAAGGCTGGCCACTTTTCTCTTCTGCTTTTCACTGGAAGCCCTAGCCAATGCAGTCAGAAAATAAAAGCCATTC
The DNA here is from genome assembly GCF_000334495.1 of Tupaia belangeri chinensis. Classification (NCBI taxonomy): domain Eukaryota; kingdom Metazoa; phylum Chordata; class Mammalia; order Scandentia; family Tupaiidae; genus Tupaia; species Tupaia belangeri. The sequence continues at coordinate 3,020 of NW_006210051.1, read as the reverse complement.
AAACAGGGGAAAAAGAAAGGAAAATTGTCTCTAT
>NW_006210051.1:0-2823 GCF_000334495.1 Tupaia belangeri chinensis | reverse complement strand
TTTTCTTTCTTTCTTTTTTTTTTTCTTTTTTTGAGAGACTTTTGTTATGAGGCAAGAGTGTTTGCCCGAGATAAATGGAAAATGAGAAATCACCCTCCAGGGTTGATGACCATTCCACAATCCCTTCTCTTCCACTCCCCTCTTGAGATTTTGGATACGTATGCACTTGCACCTGATGTGAGTTTCAAACAGGTTCAGGACTCGAACCAAGATTAGCCATGCAGGATTCCAACAAATAGAAAATAGAAAAATAAAGAATGATAAGTGCTGGCAGGTAGGCAGGTAGTGGTGAAAAGGGAACTGTTCTATACTTTTGGCGGGAATGTAAATTAGTAAAGCCACTATAGAGGGCAATATGGTGGTTCCAAAAGACCTACAAAGAAAACTACACTACAATATGATTCAGCAATTCTGCTTTTTGATGTCTACCAAAAGAACAGAAATACATTCAGTTGGAAAAACACTTGCACAGCCATCTTTATTGTAGTAGTATTCACAATTGCTAAGACATGGAATCAACCCAAATGTCCAAGAAAAAGAGATGAATGAATTGAAAAAGTGTGGCACATATACACTGTGGAATACTATTCAGTCATACAGAAACCATGATACCCTAACATATGATAGAAAGTGGATGAATATAGAATATTTAATGCTAAGTGAAGCAAGACAGACTATGAAAGAGGCATTGTATGTCCTTACTTCATATATACCTACATTCTGGCAGAAAGTGAAAGGCACAAAAGCATAGAGAGCAATTGTGGCTACTAGAGACAGTGTGGGAGGAGGGTGAAAAAATGAGAAGGAGGGAATCAATGGAATAAAAAACAAAACAACTTATTCAGAAAATGGAAAATTATCTATTGATAATATGTATGGAAATATCTTTGATTGGACTAACACACAGTGCATTCTTGCTGAAAAAATTCATTTTGTATGATGAAAAGATAAACAGCAATTGAGTGTTTCAAAAAAATAAGAAAATACAAAAAATTTTGTGAAACAATGGAATAAAATATGAGTTTATTTTGATGCAAAAAAAGGTTAAACATGACACAAGTATACCCCTAGATGACAAGCACAAAGCAAGTATAGATACATTATTTTAAAGATAATTAATAACTTTTTCAATCATGCTCCAAAATTTGTCCAATGTGATAAAATTAACCAATAGCAGAACCCCACAATTCAAAATATTTTGTTAAAGTAAAAAAAAGATGTATTTTTTTAAAAAATTGAACACACAATATTCTAATAAATTCTACAATCCAGAACCTTAAACATTAGCTATTATATAAAATATAAATTCAAATATTGTATATCAAAATAAAATGTGAGGGACCAGCAGTTAGCATAGTGGCTATGTCACTGCACTTCCGTGTATCTGACTGTGGTTTGAGTCCCAGACCCAGTGGCTTAAACTCACGCCGGGTGCATGCATGTATATACCCAAAATCCCGAGAAGAGAATGGAGGAGAAGGGACTGCGGCATGGCCATTCCCCCCAGGGGTTGATTTCTTGCTTTCTATCTCTCTTTCTGGGGAGTGCATGTGCCCTATAGCAAAAAACTCTCAAAAAAATAAATAAAATGTGATATTGTCAAATATGAAATACATACATTTTCTTTAAGCCATGCCTCTATTTTCTAATACATAAAGAATAAATATTACAATATATTGAATTATTTCACAAATATGCAATCTAGTCATCATGATGCTAGAAATCATTTGCTTTTAATGACCAATCAGAGTATATAGATATTTTCAGGTAAAAATAAGCCAAGAAAATATTACTTGTTTTCCTTATGATGGCTTTGCAACAGTAAGTATGTAACACAGAAATAAAAAATAGAGAGACATACAGTTTGGGACCCAGAAGAAAATATTCACCTGTTTAGGTTTGCCAATCATGACTGAGAAAGAAGGCAGGAATTAGAATAATTCAAAAAGCATGAGATAGACAATCACCATTTAAATTTGGAGTATATAATAGTATTTAATCATATTACCTAAGAAAAATCTTCAATAAAGGAGTGAGTAAGCTTCCATAATTTTTGTAAATAAAATGTAACCAAAACACAGACCGGCTCTTTATTCTCATATGCTCTATGACTGCTTTCATGCTACGTCAAAAGAAGTGAATAGTTGCAACAGAGACCCTACAATGTGCAAGGCTGAAATATTACCTACCACTTATAAAAAGGGTTAATAAACTATAGTTGAAAGTAAAAATATTAGGAAATTAAAAATATATATTCATATTTCAGTAACATAATTATAATTTCATAGAAAATTATAGAGGTGCAATAAAATTTCATGCAAAATCTAAATGTCTTCAGTTAAATCCAATGGCTGTCAAACTATACAGGAAGAGATCAGAAGAACAGCAATGAGAAAATTAAAAATGTACAAGGAGAAAAGTCTTGTGTTACTAAGTAACATGTTACATAAGAAATAAATCAATAGGGTAGTTATAAAAGGTAGAATATCCAGAACTAGGTAATGTTTCTTTTTTTTCTGCATATAAATTGTCCCCACCCACAGGACAGTTGAACAGTTTCCTGGTGGAGGGAGTGAGAGAAGGGACAAATACACGCAGTGAAGACAAAACAAGGTGCTGATCAAGTCTCGTTTATTAAGGAAGAATTGTGAGCTTATATACAGGCTGGTGGGCACCGATTGGTTGCCCAAAATGCAAATGGGATAGAACAATATGAGCCAATCATTGATGTGGATGGATCTCTAGATTGCCTAGAAATCCAATTGCCCCAGAGGAGAACGGTTGGTCACATCATTTCTGAAAAACAGTTTGCTCAATGAGGAA
>NW_006210050.1:0-2139 GCF_000334495.1 Tupaia belangeri chinensis | reverse complement strand
CTCTAAAAAAACAAAAAAGAAAGAAAGAAAATAAAGAAAAGAAAAAATTTACTAATTATCTCAGATATTTATGTCCTATCACCTGGGTAGACCCAGTCAGACCAATATGTAAGCAGAAAATGACCTGAGGAAATAAAACTGAGACTAAAGTTTAAATTACATGCATTCCAATGAAATCTTTCCTTTTCCCATTAAGTGAGCCTATCTATCTGTTCAGGCCACAGTAAGAAAAGTTCCACAGACTGAATGGCTTATAAACTATAAAAATTCAATTCTCACACTTCTAGGGGCTGGAAAGTCTGAGATCTAGTGCCGGTAGACTTGATGAGGGTCTGCTTCCTTTACAAATGGCCTCTATTTTCTGTGTTCTCACACAGTGGAAGGGACTGGCCAGCTCTCTGGGGCCCTTTTCATAAGAGTGCTAAGTTGATTCATGATGCTTCCACCATCACGATCTAATCCCTCCCAAAGACCCCATCTCCAAATACCATCACACTAGGGGTTAAGATTTCAACTGGAGACAGCAGGTGGTGTAGTGGTTAAGGCACTTGATTCCCACATAGCTGACCACAGTTCAAGTACTGGATTGGTGGGTGAAAATCATGCTGGGTATGAATGCATGCATGTCCAAAATTTCAGGAGGAGATTGAAGAGAAGGGATTATACCATGGCCATCCCCCCTAGGGGATAATTTCTCTTTCCTTCTCACTGTCACTTTCTCTCTCTGTCTGTCTCTTTGTCTTTCTCTGATGAGTACATGTGCCTTCTGGCAAAATAAAAAAATATCAATATTTCAGTTTAAGAAGGGGAAAGGAGACACTCAAACAGTCAAACTATTACAGAGAATATATAACATTTATTTTTTATGTCTCTGAAAATAAAATAAATATTGATTTTGAATTTTTTATAGTTTAAATTTACTCCACAGTTTTAACATTATATTTATTATTTAATTTATCATAAAAAGCAATGACTAATAATAATAATCTATTCTTTCTTAAACATTAAAATGAGTTTAACTTCCCAGATTTAAATATTTGTTGAAACATCCTTACACTGTTCCATTGTTTTTCTCACATTTGTGAATATTTTAACTATATATTGGGATTGAGCTATGTATACAACAATACTTATGTTGTGTATTGTTAAGATTAACAGTGAAAAATTATGATCTATTTTACAAAATAAAATACTTTTCAATGGAAAGGAAGGAATAAATTTGAAATGAGTGTGACCCTGTAATAGTTTTAAGAGTTTTCACAATGATGAAGCACCTTTATTGAACCAGATATGAAGGCTGGTTGATTGCAAACCTCCATCCTGACTCAGGAGGTTCTACACAACATTTGTTCACATCCCTTATGATAAAGAAAAAAAGAATTGATCCAAATCTCTTCCTCACCCCCCTTTTTTTTCCAGAGTGAGATGGAGATAAACAAAGAGGGAGAAAGCTCGCTCCATGGGACATGGTCATACCACAATCCCTCCTCATCCATTGCTCCATCCTATTGGGATTTGGAACATGCATGCATATGCATCTAGTGTGTGTATCATGCCAGGAGCCAGGGTTAAAACCACAGTTATTCATCTGGGATCCAGCTCCTTTATCTACTAAACTACAGGGCTGGCCCAATAACTGATTCAATTTTACCATGCATTAGTGACTTTCATTAAAAGTTCAGAAATACATAATATAATTTAAAGACACATGACAATTGGGTCATAAACATTCCCATCAGTGTCTTTGTTCTCCTCTTACAATTCTTTACTGTCAGCTATCTTCTGTACTGCTTTCCATCCCCTTCCTTGATGTTTTAATCTCTAAAATGTTCCCTTTAATAGCATGAACACTTCACTCTTGCTTCATGGTATTCCATTCAGCAAAAAATGTTAACAAAAATAACTCTGCAGAAATAATAATTAATGGGGTTTATTTCTAAACATAAATATATGTGACTAGACCCAGAGAAGGGTAAACATGCCTTTCCTGGGATAATCAGATACAGGGATTCCTTTTATTTGATTCTGAGAGTGAGAGACAAAATTTGGAATTTAGTGAAAACAGTTTTCCATTGGTCTGGCTCAAAACTGCAGGACATCTAGAAGTGGGGGCTTATAAGTGGGTTTTACAATTCTAAG
>NW_006210049.1:0-460 GCF_000334495.1 Tupaia belangeri chinensis | reverse complement strand
ATGGGATTGAGCATGAGGGTGAGGATGGTGTAAAACACTGCCACAGTCTTATCTTCTGCAGGTGAGTGGAGATTCCTGGGCCTAAGGTAGGTGTAGACAAAAGGTGCACAGTAAAAGGTCACTACAGTTAAATGTATTGAACAGGTGGCGAAGGCCTTCTTTCTCCCTTCCTTTGAGTGCATATATGGTAGATAGCAAAAAGCACTCAGCTATAGGAAGCAGTGATGCCAGTGAAAGGAAGGAGGAGAAATAGACTTGTGCTCACAAACACAGGTACTCAAAGACCCAAGTGTCCATGCAAGCAAGAGGCAACATGGCTGGGACATTGCAGAAGAAATGATTAATAGCTCTAGACCGGCAGTACGGAATATGCAGGATGTAGACAGTGTGTGCCAAGGAGTTGATGGAGCCAAGTATCCAAGACCCTACAATCATCTTTACACATGTCCATTTACTCATG
>NW_006210048.1:0-512 GCF_000334495.1 Tupaia belangeri chinensis | reverse complement strand
GGAAGCACAGGGAGCCACAGCAAGGCCGGGCACTCACCTCCACACTGGTGATGAGCCAGTCGCTCACGGCCTTGCTCTGGACGCCGCTGGTGACCATCTGGAAGCCGTTGGCCGTGGCCGTGTGCAGCAGCACTGGGGGCGGGACAGACCGTCAGCCTGGCCTGGGTGGGCCCTGGCCCGGAGCTTCTGACCAGAGCCGCGGCCCTCCTGCCCGGGCGCCGCTCCTGGGCACAGGCGGCCTCCCTGACACTCCTGGGGCGCCGCCCTGACCCCGCGAGCTCACCCACGCCACACGGCCCGCCAGTGACCCCACCGCCGGGACGCGGCCCGGGCACCGGCCTAGCTTCTCCTGAGTGTCCGCCTAACAGGATGGACAGCCGTGGGGTGGGCCCGTGGGGTGGGGGAAGGCCCTGGATCCCACGAGGCTGACTGGCTCGAGTCCCACCCCGAGTGCAGATACGTGCGTGCGGGCGCGCCCCAGTCCAGGGAGGAGAATGGAGGAGGAGGAGGGA
>NW_006210047.1:277392-280093 GCF_000334495.1 Tupaia belangeri chinensis | reverse complement strand
TTTTATTTTCTGGTCTTTACTTAGAAAGTATGAATTCATAAATAAAGAACAAATTTTGTTATGCTATAAAAGTCTGTGTCTGGAACAAGGAATTACAAATATTCCATTTGTTTTAATAAACAAAAAATGTCTTCTTTCCCAAAATGTAAATATCCAGTAAATAAAACTGTGGACAGAAGTCTGACTACTTTTCCTATTTTTCCAAAATCTTTTCAAAAGGGGACTGGGGAAGTCATGCCCACAAACATTAACAGACCATTTACTTTCTATTAACAGTATTCTTCCTACCTCCTGTCCCTGGCATAGTATCTTTGAGATGTATATTTCAACTGATTAATGTATTCTTTTGCTTATTTCTTCCCAAGACACAGTGCTTCCCTTTCCTTAAGATGTAGATTAAGTCTTTCTTTAACTAATCTCTTCCCAAGACAGGGATCTTCCCTTCCAATCACTGACCTAAGAATTTGTGGAACCCACCTATAACCTACAAGGCCCCCCCTTCTACATGTCCCGCCTTTTTGGGCCAGACCAATGGGAAATCTTTTAATTAAATGTTTTCTGTCAATCTCAAAAGCAAATAAAAGGAACCTCTGTACATGATCACCCCGAGAAAAGGCATGTATGCCTCTTCTCCGGCCTAGGTCACACAGTTGGCTTGGAAATAAACTGCATTAATTATTAATTATTAGTTTTACAGTTGGTTATATTTTTCCGTCGACAAAACACACTTGGTATTCCAGGTATAGAAAAACAGCAGCAATTCACTTATGAAAGAGGTGCATCCTGGTATATTTGGTAATAAAGTATTTGTCCTAAATACAAAACACTTTGCCCCCAAATCCAGGATATTATGGTTTAAAACTCTCCTCTTTCACCTAGTTTCCTTATTTGAGTACAAACTCTTCAATTTCTATAAAATTTTGGCTAGAGGGCTAGGCCATAGGAAAGGCCTGAAATATCTAAAAGTCATTTGGCTAGAGAAAAGTGTTTTCTTGAGACGTGGAGGCAGTTGTTCATCTATTTGTGCTTGAAAGCATTCCTCAGCAAACTTCTCTAAAGTCTTCAGAGTAAAGCACAGGATCTGGGCTCCCAAAAGGGGTTGCTTCCAGCCAGAACACTGACCAGCAGCGCCTCCTTGCAGGCATTCTGCGTGCAGTACTGCTGAAGCTCTGCAGTGGTCTGAGAGACCTTGATCCTCTCTGTGCCAGCCTCCAGCTTGAGCTGCTCCACCAGGCACTGCAGGGTGCTCACGGTGACCCTGGAAGACCAAGCAGGAGGTTCAATAAGGATTGAGGATTTCAATTAATCTAAAAGGATTCAGATGCTTGGCTACTGTGCACCTAGGCCTATACAGACATTAAGTGTCTGAAGAGTGAAGCTTAGAGTAAGAAAGTAAGATTTAAAAGAAAAAAATAGAAAAACACTATCAAAAAAGAGTAAAAAATGAAAACTGTGGGGCATGCTGCTTTAAAATGGCATCTGAGAGACCAGCCCTTGCCCTGCAGGAGCCCTCCTATTCCATCTCTAGCCCACTGGCCAGCAAGGGAAACTAATACAGGGGCACCACTGCCCCCAGCCCACTTCCAGGTTCCCAAGACCAGGACCCCACCCCCTTTAACACCAGCCCAGCCCTCCTTACCCTGCAGGAGCCCTCCCGTTCTAGCTCTAGCCCACTGGCCAGCAAAGGAAAATGAGGCAGGGGCACTACTGCCCCCAGCCCACTTCCAGGTTCTCAAGACCAGGAGCCCACCCCCTTTAAAGGTAGGGAGGGTTTCATTTATTTAAAATTTTTTGGCTCTTCCTTTTTGTTTTGCTAATACCCTCCTACCCCTTGTCCCACAGACCAGACAGGCCCTTGCCCTGCAGGAGTCCTCCCGTGAAATTGAACTATCCTGCGGGGTGACTTTTAAAAAATCTCCTCTATACTCTTTTCATTCCTCTTACATTATCCTCTCTTCCTCATTCTCCACCCTTCCAGAGGGATTAGACAGATCTCGAATCACAGCTCTGAAATTCCCTAGTACTGTAAGGTTCCTGGGATACTCCTCTATACTGAACCACCTGTGAATATGCAGATAGTACTCTTAGGACCTTGAATAGAGTACCCCTCTTGAGACCACATTGCTAAAAACAACAGAAGAGATACTTCCACACACATCAACTCACAACAAAAAGGAAAGACACTTGCTGCTAGTCGAAGAAACGTTCTCCTAAGAAATATTCAAAAGTCAATATATCTTCCAATGGCTAGAAGTAGGAGAGAAGCCTCAGGTCTGAATCAGCCAGGAAATATGTCTCCATAAAAGGAACAGAGTAACTCCCCTTCATCTCTCCTAAAATCTGAGGACATTACCAAAATATCAGAGAAAGAATTTAGAAGCCTCATGATGAACAAATTCTATGAGTTGGAACAGAAAAGAGACAATGAACTTCAGGAGATTAGGAAGTCCTTCCACAATATGAAAGAAGAAATGGACACTCTGAGAAAGAATCAGATGGAGCTATTAGAGATGAAGTCTGTAATACAGGAAATCAAAAACTCTTTTTAAAGTATTAAAAGTAGATTAGACCATGCAGAAGATTGAATCTCCAATGTAGAAGATAAAAGCTCTGACCTAGAAAAAAACCAAAAAAACAAAAACAAAAAAACCCAAGAAGATAGAGAAAATAGCAAAAAAAAAAAAAAAAAAAGAGGAAAAAA
>NW_006210047.1:276432-277382 GCF_000334495.1 Tupaia belangeri chinensis | reverse complement strand
AGAAATACTAGATTCCATTAGGCACCCAAACATCAGAATAATTGGCATCCCAGAAGGTGAAGAGAGTAATAACGGCATGGAAAATCTATTCCATGAAGGGATGTTGTATCTTTTCAAATGCTTTTTCTGCATCAATGGATATAACCATATGGTTTTTATCTTTATTCCTGTTAATATGATGTATTACATTTATGGTTTGGCATATGTTGAACCAACCTTGCATTCCTGGAATAAAGCCTACCTGATCATGATGTATGACCTTTTTTATAAATTGGTGAATATGATTTGTTAGTATCTTGTTGAGAATCTTTGCGTCTATGTTCATCAGAGATATTGGTCTATAGTTTTCCTTCCTTGTCCTGTCCTTATCTCTTTTAAGGATGAAGGTGATAGAGGCTTCATAGACTCTCAGCAAAATCGGCATAGAAGGGCCATTTCTCAACACAATACAAGCCATCTATGAAAAACCCATAGTGAACATCATCCTCAATGGAGAAAAGCTGAAAGCTTTCCCACTAAACACAGGAACATGACAAGAATGCCCACTTTCTCCACTCCTTTTTAATATAGTACTGGAAGTCCTAGCCAACGCAATCAGAAAAGAGAAAGAATAAAAGGCATTTGAATAGGAAGAGGTGAAATTCTCTCCATTCACAGATGACATGATTATATACATAGAAGACCCAAAGCTCTCCATGGAAAAATGACTGGAAGTAATACATGATTACAGTAAAGTTGCTGGATATAGAATCAATATACAGAAATCTATAGCATTTCTATATACGAAGAACAGGCAGACTGAGATAGAACTGAATAAAGTTATTCCATTTACTAAAGCCACCAAAAGTATAAGATATTTAGGAATAAATCTAATCAAAGAAGTTAAAGACCTCCACAAGAGAAACTATGAGAAGTTAAAAAAAGAAATTGAAAATGACACAAAAAGGTGG
>NW_006210047.1:261676-269539 GCF_000334495.1 Tupaia belangeri chinensis | reverse complement strand
CAACTGGACTGGGGAGAAATGTTCACATATTGAAATGTTCACTTTGTAAGCTAAATAATGTGATCAAATGCATAAAAAATTTTAAAAATAAATAAAATTAAGTTAAAAAAGAAAAGTAAATTATAAAAACATTAACTAAAAAAAAAATTAAAAAATAAAATAGCATCTGAAATTAAAAAGTGGCCCAAGCCAAAGAGAGGCGCTTGAACAATTTCTTTAAAAAAGTTTAAAAATTTAAAGGAAGAGAGAGCGTGATACAGACAGAAAGGGAGAGTGAGCGTGAACCAGACAGAGATACAGACAGCCAGAGACAGAGAAAAGATGAAGGCTTTCTTACCTTGTCTGAATATTTTGGGAGTCTAGGAGGTGGGTCTAGAGCATGGCTTCCCTGAACACACCAGGACACACCTCAGCTCCCCGCCCCCAAGGGAAATTGTCAAGCCCACATCACCCACAGTCAATACAATGGACATCATGGACATGTAGGATAAGGAATTCAGAAAATTTGTAGTGACCAAACCAAATGAGATGGTGCTGGAGACCTGCTCCAGCTGGGGTGGGTTGAAACTCGTAGGAAGTCAATGCAGGCAATAAGATATTCAGGCAGAGACCTCTATGCCCTTCAGCATCTTCTCAGATGACTACAGTCAGAGTGAGCTCAAGACTGCAGCTCCCACATCACCCACAGTCAATACAATGGACATCATGGACATGTAGGATAAGGAATTCAGAAAATTTGTAGTGACCAAACCAAATGAGATGGTGCTGGAGACCTGCTCCAGCTGGGGTGGGTTGAAACTCGTAGGAAGTCAATGCAGGCAATAAGATATTCAGGCAGAGACCTCTATGCCCTTCAGCATCTTCTCAGATGACTACAGTCAGAGTGAGCTCAAGACTGCAGCTTCAACGGCTAGGAGACATACATATTTATTATTGAGGGAGTTCTACAGGAGTAGGAGGGGTGAGGGGAAGTAAAAGATTTTACTCTAAAAAGTAAAGTATTCAAAGCATAGGAACAATAATCATAAAACATGATGTCTGTTTTGTTTAGGTATAAACAGTCATAATCCTCAGGGCAAGGGAATCTATTTGTCTGGTGCATTCTCTTCTTAGATCTTGATTACCGGGAAAGGTCTTTTGGGTGAGGGGGTTTTCAGAAAGCTTGATAACCTCAGTCCCAGGCCAGCTTGATAACTTCAGCCTCATACCAGCTTGAGAACTTCAGCCCCAGGCTTGGGTGGCAGCAGATTGCCGGTTACAATGGCCTAGATAGAAATCTTACCTGATTAAGTAAAGATAAGATTAATACATACTAAACTGGAATATCTATATTACAACTAAGGGGGTGAGCCTATTGCCCATATGGGAAAGGAATGTGGTCTTGTAAGCAGCTTAATGACTGACCTAAATGTTATTGTGTACTTGGGACCCATTACGTGCTATTCTATATAATGGCTGTGGCTTGGGCAGCGGCAATCTTTCCTTGTCCTGAGATCACAGGTGACTCATGGTCTTTGTTTGGGGTATCAGAACCTCTCAGATGAGCCCCTGAGCCTCTCCCAGCTACTGAGGTCATTTCACCAATTTAGTAGCTTTCTATTAACCCAAACCTTTCTAATGCTATCTATATAATCCCCAGTAGAAGTGAATGCAGCATTCTTTATTGACATTTTCTAGGCAGGTGGGGTGAGTGTCATGGAAATAATTCCCATTTGCCACTGCCTTAGGGATCGCATTCCTTCAGGATTATTGTAAAAGTTACAGTAAGGCTGAGGGTGTTATTTTACCTTAACGACAGTAAAGCCCATGGCAGAGAGATTAAAAGCACAAACCAGTACAACAAACACAGTTGAAACCTTGAGCTTGCAGTTGCAGCCTTGCTTGCAGCTCTTCTCAGCCAAGCCTTGCTTAGACATGAGAGGCATCTCCCCATGTTCTGCCTGTGTTGGCTGCATGACCTCCACCATCTCTCCCTTTTTTGTTTTGTAATTTGTAGGAGTGAATTTCTGTTTCAACTGACGTGATTGCAGTCCTTAGGCATTGGGCGAGGACTGGGAAGCAAAGAAGAATGATAAACATTAATAAAAGAAGACTCCCCATGGAATAAGCTAAAGTGTGGAGATTATCAGAGGAAGTTGTAAAGGTTGAGGATAAAGATTTGACTATACTATCTGCAACATCAAAGGGTGAAATAGAATCTAAATGGGCTTTGGATATGGCCATAATTTGGGCATGAAGTTGTTGTATGTTTATAGTAAGAGAATGATTCCACACGCCCTGAAGGTAAGTTTGAATTTGTTCCCAAGTGATCTGAGTGTGGTTAAAAGGGAGAGGGGTAACACAGATCTATTTGTAATGGGAATGGCAAGCAGTAGTTAGCCTGACTTTAATGTTTTGAATTTCTTGATCTAAATATAACACAGATTCTTTCAAGGTGTTGACTCTGTCAGCCAGTTGTTGATCAATTTGTTCCTGTTTAAACAAAACAGTGGAGACATTGAGAGTTAATTCGTTAATGTGGGGAAGCTGTCAAACAAAGAGAAGGCAAAATTATTTAAGAAATAACGAACCGTGTGCTTAGGGAAAACACAGGGGGTCCAGTTTGGAAAACTGGACCGTGAGGGAACGCCGTCCCAGGAATATCCTGCTGAGGTTGGGCGAACTGAAAGTAACTTAGGCATGTGAATAGAAGGTGCAGTGGTTAAAATTGAATTATTATATTCTATAAGAGAAAGGAAAGTTAGGGTCCAAGCATCACGAGTGTGGTCGTCATAATTGGAGGGAAGTGGTTGTCCTGTGACTAAAAGAGAATCTGTAACTTGAATTATGGGGGAAATAGAAACACAAAATGGAAGAGGCTTAACAACATAGGCTGAAAAGCAAAGGGGAAATGATTACAAGGAAGCTGAGAAATTAAAGGGAGTTGAGACATGAGGCTGTTCATGTCCAAGAGGATTTCCTCCCATTAGTTTAGAATGACTAGTAGTTACAATTATTTCATCACCATCCCAATATGAGTAGGGCAGTTAAGAGGAGTGGGGTTTGAAGACAATAGGAATGTTAATTACTCTGTTTACTCTTAGGTTCAGAGGAGAAGCCAAGTTTCTAGTCACAGGAATCTAGGAGTTTATAATGGAGGTGCTTCTTTAAGATGGAGTCGCTCCTGCTTCATTCCCCACTTCTCTTGGAGGTGTTCCTCCATGATGGAGTCATGCCTGGTATACTTGGGCTCTAGGTCCAGAGGCAACTAACATCTAATATTTAAAGGCCTTTATCCTGTGGGAGACAAATCAGGTAAGAAAACTGAGTAAATTAGAGCAAAAAAAGACAATTAGAAGCACAGTGAATAGAGCACTTAACAGGAGCAAGGACCAAGGAGCCTACCGGTACCAGAGGCCACTCTAACCGTCCCATGAGTCAGCAGCAGCCTGTTCTTTCTCCACCCATCTGGTCGTGGAGCCGCTGAGCCATACTCTTGACAATGTCCGACTTGCAGTCAGCCTCTGGAGTGACTAGAGTAGGGCTGCTGCTCTCTGGTCTCTGAAGCACCATCACAAAGGACCCTCCTGTCCCATCCTTACGGACCAAGGCCCTGGTGAGTCCGTGAAAGAAGTCCACTTGGCTTTGGTGTGACAGACTCACAGGCTAACTTTACAACTATGTGAGGCCCCATCTGGACTAGTTGGGGGGGCTTCTCTTTTTTAGTTGTTTTACTGTATATATTTAAAGATAGCAAAATCAGCTCCAGAATACTAACTTGATCAATTCCTGTAACTTTTTTTTAGACTTTTATAACATAACTCAAACATTCAACAACATGCTTTACATCCTCTAGTTTTTGTCCTCTTTCTCTCTTGTTCTGATATAGCCATTTCAGCTTCAGACAAAAAAAATTCCTTCTACATAAAAACCTTTCCTGTCAACCTTTCCACCAGAAATACATTTTTACAGCCATAATCTTTTTTATAGATTTTATCTTATTTTTTGTTTTTATCTTTTACAAGTTTAACATTAAAAATTACCTTAATTTAACAGACAAGTTTAATTATAAAAAGGAGCTATTAAACTTGTCATACATTTATATTGAGCAATTTTTTGTTTTTCAGTGACCATAAATCTTAGCGTATACTAGCAGTTTATGAACATGTACAAACAATAACAAAATTTGTTTTAAAAACTTTTCAGTGTAAAACTGAACAATTTTACTAATAGACCCTCTCAATATTTTAGTAAAATTTAAAGACCAATAATAAGAATAACTAAAGTATGTTAATTTAACAGCAAGAATTATAAGGAGGACTCCGAGGGAACCAGGCAATATGTTTCTATGAGTCCATGTTTAATATTGGATTTATAGCCCTTTATATTATTTTTACTTCTTTAACTCAGGTGCATTGCATTGGCCACTTAGTATGTAATTTTGTCAAACATTTTTTACTTTTCTTTGGTCAATTTTGGCTTAACAGTTTAGAAAACCAATCAGTTTACATAGAAAATGAAGATTTTACCCAGCCTAATTATTAGATTTTTTTTGAAACCTGTACTTGTAAGAGTAGATTTTTTTTTACTCTCTTTGTGAATTTCTTTAAAGACATAACATTAGGATTTTAGCCATAGTTAATGATCTAACAAAAATTCACAAGTGACAGAGAAATTTGGCTATATATGCCAGTTTAACATAATAGCCTACTATTAACTCTTGGGAATCTCAAATTATTTTGGAACACAATGTATATATAGGCATACAAGTACATAAGATTTATATATACACACACACACACATATAAATACCCTAAATATAATATCAAGAAAATTAGAATTACTTAATTTGACAATGCTTTTTTTGTTTATCTAATATATAAACAATAAGCCTGATTGGTTTAACAACTCCCTTTTGGATGTTTCAGGGGCCCTCTGTAAACATCCAAGAGTTACTTTGAGGTTAAAGATCCTCTGTTAGCACTAAAACTAAAGCCAGAAAAAGCTAGTTATAAATTTGATTTTTTTTGTTAGATATCTACTATGTAAAATGTAACACACAACACATAAATACTAGCTGTTTCATTAAACCAACATATTAAGCTAAACGTGAAACCCTCCATCTGCTGCCTACAAGAAACCCATCTTGTGAATAAAGACATACATAGATTAAAAACAAAGAGCTGGAGAAAGGTATTCCGTGCAAATGGAAACCAAAAAAGAGCGAGAGTTGCTATATTGATATTGGACAAAATAGGCTTTATGGCAAAAAGCATAAGAAAAGACAAAGAAAGGCATTATATAGTAGTAAAAGGGCTACTTCACCAAGAAGATATAATGCTTATAAATATCTATGCACCCAGCTCAGTAGCACCCAAATATGTAAAGAAAAGACTGCTAGATCTAAAAGGAGAGAGAGACTGTAACACAGTATTTATTGGAGATCTCAACACTCCATTATCTCCTTTAGATAGGTCAACATGACAAAAAACAAGCAAAAAGATTGAGGACCTAAATGATATCATAAATCAGAGTAATTTGATAGACATCTACAGAAATTTCCACCTAAAAAAACACAAAATACACAAAATATACATTTTTCTCAGCCCCACATGGTAATTTCTCCAAGACTGACCACATGAGAGGGCATAAAACCAGCCTGTACAGATTCAAAGACATAGAAACTGTATCTAGCATATTCTATGACCACAAGGAATTAAACTTCATATTAATCTCAGGAAAAACCATTGAAAATAGACAAATACATGGAAACGAAATAACCTACTTCTGAATGACTTCATGACTTCATGAAGAGATTATGACTGAAATCAAAAGATTCATGAAAACAAATAATAATGAGTACAGAATTTTCCATAATTTATGGGACTCTGCAAAAGCAGTCATAAGATGGAAGTTCATAGCAATCAGTGCGCACAAGAAAACGATGACATGGGAAAGATCCTCAGAAATGACGACAATGCAAAACACATGAATCATTAAAATTTACCCAGTGGGCCAATTCCTGAAGAGATAACAGCCACAACTCTGAGCTGATTAGACATGTAGTGTTTTCTTGATGGCTTTCTATGGTTCTAGAAACCCTCAAAGCACTGAACTGCATATGTTAGAAGCTAAACTTCATAGCAGCTTTTATTCTTTTAGAGTAAGCACAAAAGACAATTTACTGCCACGAAGGAGTTGACTGTAGCTAACACATCCACAGTTAAGTTTACTGTAATGGACAATTTAGCTGGAAGACCTATGCCTATGCTTATTATAATATTTAACGTTAACTTTTTTCGATTTCAGCTACAAAGCTCTGTTATCCTTTCCTTCAGAGAATACTCTCAATTTACTTGTGGATTCTATGAACTGTCCAAACATGTTGACGAATACCAGCAACTTCCCTCACTTGAATTTCTCATGTTCTTATAGCAAATAGAAATTTCAGACACAACTAAAGAATACTGCCATATGAAGCAAATTAAGAGTGGCCAAGAAAAACAAGTAATCAACTAAAAATGGCCATAACAGCCCAGATTTAAACAGAGTAAGTTTCTATCTTTTGTAACAAAACTTCCATCTAACATCACAATAAAGTCTTATACTGGATGAATTTACTAGTATAGGAATATATATTCTTGTTTAAGTCACTGTTTCCTGGTCTCATCACAGATAGATAATGCCCAAATTTTACAGAGGCCCGGATTCTCTTGGCAAAACTCTCGAGCTCCTAGCACAAGACACAGCTACTTAATCTGCTGTCTTTCTGAAATGAGGGCTGTGCCTCTCTCGCAGTTCCCAGATGGGTATATGAAAGATAAATTTCTAAAGCCAAATCATTTCTTGGCATTGCATATCTTGTTTCCCACCCAGCAACCTGGTTCCCCAATTTGCCAAATCCAGATCAGACAGAAAATTTAAGTCTTGAAAATGAGCTCTCCTCCCAAGAGGTCTGAACACAGCCTATTTCCTTCTTAGTGAGCCTCAGTCTGAAAAAATCCTGAAAAACAAAATAGGTGACAAGTGCTTAAGCAGGAGGTATGTAATCATATCACCATGGGGGTTAATTTATCTGGGCATCAGATGCTCTCTGCCAAGGACCAATTTACACACGGATCAAAGGAATTTGGCTTCTTGCAGTCCCCTGAACCATAAATGATGTTCGTGACCATGAGGAGATGTCCCCATGGAGGGTGGGGGCAGATGCTATGGTATCATCCTGGGGACTTCAATGATTTTAGCTGAACTTTCCTCTGCTGGGTCCAGGTGCCCGGCAGGTTGTTCTCCCCGTCTCTTCAGTTGGCAGTCGATGAGTTGGATGCTTTGGAATTCATTTTATAAACAGCACGTAAAAGGCCATTACAACACAGGCAATTGCCACGGCAGCATGCAGCCTGGTTCCAATCACAGCAGCTAGCAGACAGAAGGGAAAGGAAGAAATCAACCTTGCCCTTCACAAAGTCTTCACTTTCAAACTGGTCTTTTGAAATTTCCAGTCACAGATATCAAGAGATCGATCAAGGGTCTCAGACATGAAATGTTTTTAAATGCTACCCTTATGCTCTAGGCTCTTGGTGAATATACTGTTCCCAAAATATATGGGGACCAGCAGACGGCGTAATGGTTACATCACTGAATGATCACACGGCTAACCGTGGCTTGCGTCCTGGACCTGGTGACTTGAAACTCACGCCAGGCACATGTGCACACATGCCCAAAATCCTAAGGAGAATAGAGAAGGGACTGTGGCATGGCTATTCCCCCAGGGGGGTGATTTCTCATTTTCTGTCTCTTTCTGTCTCTAGCAAGCGCAAATACCCTATAGTTAAAAAACAAAAACAAAACAAAAAAAAACTCTAATATATATATATATATATATAT
>NW_006210047.1:260712-261658 GCF_000334495.1 Tupaia belangeri chinensis | reverse complement strand
AAATTTTTTTGTTTTTTTTTTTTTTTTATGTTTTGAGTTCAAGCCAGTTGATTGTCTTAGTATATCACTTTCCCTGGGTCAAGGAAGACATGAGAGCAGAATCCCATCACTACTTCTCCAGCAGAAGTTACAATGTGAAAGCAGCTGCAAAAACAAATTCAGAAATACTGGCTGCCCTTCGGAAAAACCTTAGCTACAGTGCACATCAGATTAATAGCATTTACTGTGTTATGTACTGGAATTATCCGTAAGTTCCTACCCAGGAATCTCTGCTGAATCCTGAACATTAGTTTCCATTCTTCAAGCCCATGGAGGGCAGCAGACAGAATCAAAAAACTGTTTTTGGTGAATATTAATAAACTTTTCAATTCTGGCTAAGACTGCTTCTCCAGTTGACATCAGACATTCTTTAGTATCCATCAATAAAAATGCAACACTAGAAAGAGAAAATATAATTGCTCCATTTTCCACTGAACCTGAATACCGAATCTTGTGGCTTTGATTTTCTAGGGCAGTCGCAATTTCACAACTCTTAAGAGATGAGCTCATAATAACAGTAGTTGTCCATTTTGTTTGTTCTTTTCCACCAGTGTCAGCCATCTCTTTCTTTGGATAAATCCTGGTGGCACAATCTTACTGCCGGGTCCTCAGAGCCAGCCGGGCTGCTCCCACACTTCCGGAACAGTCCAGGAGTTGTGAGGAGCAGCTTGGGGTAGAGGAGTAAACAGAGAAGCCGAGGGCGCCTCCTAGGTGCTCTGGAAGCCGAGGTACTTTCTTGAAGTAGGCACAGATGCAAACAAAGAGGAGCCCGAACACCAAAATCCCATCCAAGGAATACACGTTCGTCATGGTGGCTGGGCCCGGGCCTTGGTCTGGGGTCCAGGTGCAGAGGCGGCGGCGAAGATGGGGAACCCGGCTGCCGCTTGACATTTCCCAATCCGGGCCG
>NW_006210047.1:257913-260489 GCF_000334495.1 Tupaia belangeri chinensis | reverse complement strand
TTTTTTTTTTTTTTTTTTTTTTTTTTTAATGGCTGAGTAGTATTCCATAGAGTATATAGGCCACACTTTTTCAATCCATTCATCTGTTAAGGTGAAATATATTTAGCAAGCTGTCTCTTGCTTATGTAAAGTGAATAAACTTTGTAACTGTTCCTTTAACCAAGAACTTGCAAACACAGAACTCTAAGAAATTTTAGTTTTTTAGGATTATTATTTACTATTTTGGTTTGTAACTAGGACAATGCAGATCTATCTTCCAAAATTTTGTAAATATTTTTAATTTTTTTTCATAAAATGTAAATTTTACATAAAGGTTGTGCCCTTAATAAACATGCAATATATAATTTTTAAAAAGATTAAAAATATTTTGAAGGATTTTTGCTATATGGTGTTTGTGCTCACCCAAGAGACAGAGACAGAGAGAGAGAAAGCAAGAAATCACCTCCAGGGGTGACGGCCATGCTGCAATCCCTTCTCCTCCATTCTCCTCTCAGGATTTTGGGCACACGAACATGCACATGCATCTGTTGTGAGTTTTAAGCTGCTGGGTCTAGGACTCAAACCACAGTTGACTATGTGGGAGTTCAGTGATGTAACCAGTATGCCATGTGCTGGTCCCAGAAAGATGAAATTATTAATTCTTACAAAAAGTTTATAAGGACAATGCTCCAAAGAAGTCAGCAGTTTTCAGCAGCAGACCATCCATATCAATTTGCAAGGAAAAAAATTAATATTTTAGCCCTAATTGAAAAGAACTTGTGACTGACAGCATAAACAATAACTAATATCATAGACATCTCAGCTGGTTCAGCTTACATAATTCTGACTGAAAAACTAAAGTTGAGCAAACTTTCTGCTCTATAGGCACCAAAGCTGTTGCTCCCAGATCAGCTGCAGATGAGAGCAGAGCTTTCAATGGACATTTTAAGAAAGTGGCAGTAAGATCCTGAAGCATTTCTTTGAAAAACTGAAATAGGAAGGAGCTGACCTGTGGCTTTACTAGTCTGTTCCTAAAGACAGAGCACAATCAAAGCAATGGCTACAAGGAGGTAAAAGTGATGCTGCCAAAGCAAAAATGGACCTGTCAAGAGCAAAGATCATGACAGCAATTTTTGAGGATGTTCAATGGTTTTTACTTGTTGACTTCCTGGAGGGCCAAACAATAATAATATCTGCTTATAATGAGAATTTTTTGGAACGTTAGCTCAAGCTTTAGCAGAAAAATGCCCAGGATAGTCTCACCAGAGTCCTCCACCATCACAACACTCTTGTTCATTTCTTTAATTAAGCAAGAGAAATTTTGTGAGAGATTTAATGGTAAGTCATTAGGCATTAACTTTACAGTCTTGATTTGGCTCCTTCTAGCTTTGTCTTGAAAGCAGATGGTGAAAGGGAACTCTCTTACACTGTTGGTGTGATTCTAAATTAGTCCAACCTCTGTGGAAAACAATATGGAGGTTTCTCAAAAACTTTTAAGTGGAACTTCCATATGACCCAGTAATCCCATTTCATGGTTTCTACCCAAAGGATACGAAAACATTCAATTTGGGGCCAGCAGATGGCATAACAGTTACATTGCTGGGTTCCTACAAGGCTAACCGTGGTTCAAGTCCTGGACCCAGTGGCTTGAAACTTATACTGGGTGTGTGTGCATGAATCCCCAAGAACCCGGGAGAAGAATGGAACAGAAGAAATTGTGTTGTGACTATCCCTCCTGAGGGGTGACTTCTCACTTTCCCTCTCACTGTCTCTGTCTCTTTCTCTGGTGAGCACATGCACCCTAAGGAAAAACCTCTAAGGAAAAAAAAATCAGAAAGACATCTGCATATCCATGTTTACTGCTGCAATATTTATAATTGCTAAAACATGAAGCCAACCTTAGGGTCTAAAAACTGATAATAGGATTGAAAAACTGTAGCACATATATACTATGGAATATTATACAGCTATAAGAAACAATGAGATCCTATCATTCAACTTAAAATGAATAAATATAGAAACTTAGTGTTGAGTGAAATGAGCCAGACTTTGAAAGATACACATTGTATATCCCCACTCAATTTGTACTGTGTGTCTGCATTTTATGGTGGAGGTTGAAAGATCTGAAGATGTGATACTGGAGAGGATGGATGTGGATGTTAGTGATGGTATGGGAAAAGTGGTTGGTAGAGAGTGGGTAGAGGGGATTTTAGGTCAGTCATATCTGCTTTAAAATGTCATTTGTTTGTTAAACTAGTTTTCATATTGTTTAATGAAGGCTTTATCAAATTATGAAATTTCATGTGCAAATAATTTTTGAAAACTATAAATAATAAATTTATGTTTATAAGAGAAAAAGCAAATCAAAGCTTTTTTTATTGTCTGGAAATAGTTCACTCTAATGTGAATCTGTTAATTTATTTGTCATTGAAAGAGCACTTTACCTAAGAGAAAGAACTGAATAGTGTGCAAAATGTTTACAAACTTTTTTTTTTAATACTCATTGTCTAGAATGCTTTATTTGTATATATTTTAAACTAATTTACATAACATAGATATATAATTTCTGCTTTTTTTTTTGATACTCCAAGCAGTTT
>NW_006210047.1:252066-255657 GCF_000334495.1 Tupaia belangeri chinensis | reverse complement strand
GCTTCTTCTGCCGCTAGCTCATTTGTTGGAGGCTGAATTATTAGTAGAAAATCTTCATTCCCTTAAAAATCTAGTTCACAGTAGCCATGTGGAACCTTGTTCTGAAGGCCCGCGGCTTCTTCTGCCGCTAGCTCGTTTGTTGGAGGCTGAATTATTAGTAGAAAATCTTCCCAAACTTTTGTAAAATTGTAGTTTATCATTAGTTTGTATTGTTATTATTATAAATATTACCTGCATTTTTGGTACATACTTTATATTCTGTAGCTTTTATCTGTGAATTTGCAACTGACATTTATTTTGCCAATGTTTTCTGAATGAATTTAATAAAGTTTCTCTTAAAAAAAAAGTCTTTAAGATTGGCCCTCTAGCCCAGTGATAAAGGAAGCTGGATTCCACATGGTTGACTGTGGTTTGAATCTTTGAATTCTGGTCCCAGTCGCTTCAGAAACATGCTAGTCATATATGCATGCATGCCCAAAATCCTGACAGAATGGAGAAATGCAGGAATTGCAGCAATGAGCACCTCCCATTTGTAAATGGTCTCTCCCTCTTTCTCTCTCTGTTAAGTACATATGCCCTCTGGCAGTTAATAAAATCTTCAAAAGCTTCCATTTTTCTTCAGTTAATGAAAGTCTCCATTTACATGGCTAAAGCCAAGAACCCTTTAGGGATAGATTAAGTAGCTGGTATTATCCCTTACAAAAAAGTCTTGAGCTTTATAAAGCTTATGTTGACAAATGAAGTTTATCATTCCCCCCCCCCTTTTTTTTTACTTAACAGAGGTCACATGTGCTCACCAGAGAGAGAGAGATGGAGAACAGAGGAGAGAGGGGAAGAAAGCACTCCTCTGTTGTGAATGGTCAATTCCATCTCCTCCACTTTTCCCACCTTTTGGAACTTTGGGAACATGTGCACATGCAACTGGTATGTTTTTCAAGCCCTCAGAGCTGGGGTTCAAACCACAGTCATCTATATAGGATCTGTCTCCTTAACCACCAGGCTACAGGGCCACACTTATTTTTAAATTTTATTTTTCCACGAACCTTTTGAAGTTCATGAGCACGCATGCACATGAACACACACAACTTTGCTTTTGCAGACATTGTACTGTTTTTATTATTATAGCTTTATAGTAACTCCTGCAGTCAGGAAATTTGAATCCTTTAACTTTGTTCTTTTTATTAGGAATTGTATAGACTATTTTGCTACTTTCATCTCCAAATTCATAATCTTATAAAAGGCTTCTTGTGATTTTGAGTGGGATCACATTTAATCTGTAGATAAATGGGAATTAGCATCTTAACATTATTAAGTTCTCCAGTCCACTATCATGAAAATTCTCTCCAATTACTTAGTTCTTTGGCTTATTTAATCAGTGTTTTATTGTTTTCTGCATACATATTCTACTTATTGTTTTTATTTGTTGGTGCTGTTGTAAATAGTGTTAATTTCAAATTCCAATCACTAGTTGTTGTTATACAGGAAAGCAATTGATTTTTTTTATTGAAAACATATATTTGTTATTTTATTTTGTAGATAACAGTGAAGTCTGTTATTATTTTTTATTAGTATTATTTATTATTTTTATACATTCAGTCATTATACATCATTTAGTTTTTAAAGATATTTTGCCCAACATAACTGCCACACAGCAGATGAGTTGATACTGCTATACACACCATCACCAATAGGCAAAAACAACATATCTGTGTAACACAAATGTCTTCTCCATATTTTCCCAAATTTCCCTTCCTGCACTCTTCCCCTCTCCCATTATCCTTCCATTTTATCCCCAGTGTCCATAATAATTTTTAATGCTTTTATGTCCTCCATCTTTTAGCCTCTACTGTAGAGTGTATATAGTCGGTATATGTAAACTAGAGACATACAATGTCTCTGTTTCATAGCCTGACTTACTTCACTCAGCAGTAGATCTTCCTTGTTTGTCCACCTTTGATCAAATGCCAGGGTCTTATTTTGTATGGCTGAATAATATTCCATGGAGTATATGTGCCACACTTTTTCGATCCATTCTTCTGTTTGTGGATAATTTGTGTTGGTTCCATGTCTTAGCAATTGTGAATAATGTCGCAATAAATACAGCTGTGTAAGCACTTTTCCGACTGAACATTCTCCTGTCCTTTGAGTAAATACCCAGGAATGGAATTGCTGAATCATATGGTAGCTCTATCTGAAGGTCTTTGGGGAATTTCCATATTGTTCTCCACAGAGGCTGGACCAATTTACATTCCCACCAACAATGTATGAGAGTTCCCCTTTCACCACATCCCCTCCAACACTTACCATTTTCTGTTTTTTTCACCATTCTGACTGGGATTAGGTGGTATCTAATTGTGGTTTTGATCTGCATCTCCCTTGTAAGGGAGGTTAAGCATTTTTGTATGCTTTTTGGCTGTTCATATGTCTTCCTTAGAGAGTTGTTTGTTCAGCTCATTTTCCCATCTTTTAATTGGGTTAATCATTTTCTTCTGGGTAAGTCGCTTGAGTTCCCCATGTATTCTGGTTATCAGCCCCTTATCTGAGACACAGTTAACAAAAATTTGCTCCCATTCCAAGGGTTGTCGATTCACACTAATTATTGTGTCCTTCCCTGTGCAGAAACTTTTTAATCTGATGTAATCCCACCTGTGTATTTTAGGAATTTTTGGCTGTGCTTTGGAGGTCTTGTATAAGAGGGCTTTGCCTACCCCAATGTCTCCCAGAGCTTCCCCAGTGTTTTCCACCAGTAGTTTTATAGTTTGAGATCTTAGGTTTAGATCTTTGATCCACTTTGAGTTGATTTTTGTTAATGGTGACAGATAAAGGGTTCACATTCATCTTTATGCAGGTGGATATCCAGTTTTTCCAGCACCATTTGCTAAAGAGGTTTCCCTTTTCCCACTGGATTAACCCTTTGTCAAAGATCAGTTGGCTGTGTGGTTTGGGGTTTATTTCTGAGGTCTCTACCCTGTTACATTGGTCCTCATGTCTGTTTTTGTGCCAATACCATGCTGTTTTGATTGTCACAGCTTTGTAATATATTTTTGGGTCAGGAAGTGTGGTGCCACCTACTCCAGTCTTCCTGAGCAGGATGGCTTTAGCAAAACGGGGTCTTTTATGGTTTCAGACAAATTCTATGATTGTCTTTTCTAGATCTGTAAAGAAGGTCTCTTATAATTTTATAGTGATTGCATTAAATATATCGATTAATTTGGGTTGGATTGCTATTTTGATTATATTAATTCTGCCAATCCAGGAAGATGGGATGTCCTTCCACTTTTTTGTGTCCTATTCGATTTCTTTTGAAATATTTTTACAGTTTTTCTTGTTAGAGGTCCTTAACTTCCTTGGTTGATTTTATTCCTAGGTATCTTATACTTTTTGTGACTATGGTGAATGAGATTACTTTTCTTCAGTTTTGTCTCTGTCTGCTTGTTGTTTGTATATAGAAATGCTATAGATTTTTGTAGGTCAATTTTGTATCCTGCCACTTTATGCATTTATTACATCTAGAAGTTTCTTTGTAGATACTATTGGGTCTTCTATGTATACAATCATGTCATCTGCAAACAGAGATAATTTCATTTCTTC
>NW_006210047.1:250893-252038 GCF_000334495.1 Tupaia belangeri chinensis | reverse complement strand
TCGGAATGCCTTTTATTTCATTCTTTTGTCTGATTGCATTGGCTAGGACTTCCAGTAATATATTGAATAGGAGTGAAGAAAGTGGGCAGCCTTGTCTTGTATTAGTTTTTTTTTTTTTTGTATTAGTTTTTAGTGTAAAAGCTTTCAGCTTTTTTCCATTCAGTATAATGTTAGCTATAGGTTTTTCATAGGTAGCTTTTATTATGCTGAGAAACGATCCATCACACCAATTTTCCCGAGAGTCTTAATCATGAAAGAATGTTGTATTTGGTCAAATGATTTTTTGACATCAATCGAAATGATCATATGGTTTTTTTATCTTTCTGTTAATATGGTGTATTACATTTATGGGTTTGCATATGTTGAACCACCCTTGCATCCCTGGAATAAAGCCTAGCTGGTCATGATGAATAATCTTCTTTATATGCTGTTGAATAGTTAGCAAGTATCTTGTTGAGAATTTTTGCATCTATATTCATCAGAGATATAGGTCTGTAATTTTCCTACACAGAATCTGGAAGAAATGGTAGTGCTTGGACAGATTCTGTCCTGACTGGCACTGTGTGCTGAAGGAGTGAGGGGCTAGCTAGGGAAACTTACCAGCAGTAAAGCTCGACTCAGATGCTACAGAAGACAAGAGATGGAGATGCCTGGATGGATTCTATTCTGGCTAGCACTGGGGTCTGGAGGGATCCTATCTGGGGGAGCTTCACAGCTGTGAAGATGGACTGAGAATGTACAGGAGAGCAGAAATGGAGATGCCTGAATGGACAGCCCTCAGAATGGGTAAATAGTTTTGTAAACTATACATCAGATAAGGGACTGATAACCAGAATACACAAGGACCTCAAGCAGTTGTTCTGAAAAAAGATGATCAACGCTATTAAAAGATGGGAGAATGAGTTGAAAAAACCACTCTCTAAGGATGACATTCAAATAGCCAAAAGGCATATAAAAAAATGCTCAACATCCCTCATTGTAAGGGAAATGCAGATCAAAACAACAATGAGATACCACCTAACCCCTAGTCAGAATGTCTAAGCTTAAAAAAACCAAAAGCTGATAAGTGCTGGCAGGGGTATGGTGAAAGGGGAACTCTTTTACACTGCTGGTGGGAATGTAAATTGGTCCAGCCACTGTGGAGA
>NW_006210047.1:241908-250847 GCF_000334495.1 Tupaia belangeri chinensis | reverse complement strand
GAACAGATGAATGGATTGAAAAACTGTGGCACATATACTCTATAGAATACTTTTTGGCCATAAAAAACAACAAGACCTTGGCTTTTTACAGAAAGTGGATGAATGTGGAAGATTTACTGTTGAGTGAGGCAAGCCAGGCTATGAAAGAGAGATATTGTATGTCCCCACTTAATATATACCAAGTGTCTGCACTCTATGACTGAAACTGATTGACTAAAGGATATAGAAACACAGTAAATGGTTGTGAAGACCAGATATAGTGTGGGTGAAAGAGAGTCTGAGGAAGAACATTTAGAAGAAAAATAGAGAAGCAAAGCGTTAATGGGACAAAGAAATGTGGTATTATCTGTTGAAGATAATTTTATAGTTTTATCAACTGGACTAGGGAGAAATGTACACATGTTGGAATATTCACTTTGTAAGCTAAATAACATGATTGAATGTATAAAAGAACATTAAATAAATTTTAAAAAAGAGATGGAGGTGCCTGGACCGATTCTGTTTGGGGTAGTACTGCTGTCTGGAGTAGGGTGTTGCTAGCCAGGGGAGCTTAATAGCCATGAAGCTGGATCCAGAAGGTACAGGAGAGCAGAGATGAAGGTTCCTGTCTAGACCTGGCGTCTGGTGAGGAGCCCTACGTGGGTGAGCTTCACAGTAGTGAAACTGGACTGAGAACATACAGGAGAGTAGAGATCAAGGTGCCTGGATGGATTCTGTACTGGCTAGTACTAAGGTTCGTACTGTTGGACCCTTAGCTGGGGAAGGTGCACAGCTGAGAAACTGGACCTAGAAGGTACAGGAAAGCAGAGATAGAAGTTCCTGGAAAATCCATTCTGGCTAGCAATGGGGTCCTGATGGGGGGGGGGCAGCAGTTGGTGGATCTTAAAATCTGTAAAGCTGGAGCCAGAAGACACAGAAGAGTGGTGAAGAAGATGCCTGGATGGATTCTGTCTGGACTATTACTGGAGTCTGGAGGATGGGGGGGTCTCTGGCTGGAGAAGATTCAAAGCTGTGATGCTGGACCCAGAACAGACAGAAGAGTGGTGATGGAGGCAACTGGATGAATTCTGTCAGGACTAGTACTGGGGTCTGGAGGAGAGGATGGGGGGCCCCTAGCTCAGGAAGCTTTGCAGTTATGAAACTGGACCCAGAATGTAAAAGAGAAAAGAGATGGAGGTGCCTGGACAGATTCTGGGCTGGCTAGTTCTGGGGCCTGGAGGGGGCCCCTAGCTGGAGAAGATTCACAGTAGTCAAGCTGGACCCTGAATGTACAGGAGAGCAGAGATGGAGGTGCCTGGACAAATTCTGTCCTGACTAGGACTGAGTTCTGCTTGTGGAGGACCTAGCTGGGGGAGCTGTACATCCATGAAGCAGGCCCCAGAATATACAGAAGAGCAGAATTGGAAGTGACTGGATAGATTCTGTCTTGGGTTACACTGCATTCTGGAGCAGGGAGGCTGGCTAGGGGAGCTTAACACCATGAAGCTGGACCTAGAAGGTACATGAGAACAGACATGGAGGTGCCTGGATGGATTCTGTCCTGGCTAGCTCTGGGGTCTGGACAGGGAGCGGGCCCTACCTGGGTACTTTGACAGTTGTGAAGCTAACTCAGAAGGTACAGGAGAACAGACATAGAGATGTCTGGATGGATTCTGTCCTGGCTAACATGGGGATCTGGAGAGGGGTCCTCTAGCAGGGGAAGCTTCACAGCCATTAAGTAGTAGCCAGAAGTTATAAGAGAGAAGATGTCCAGGTGTTGAGTGTTCTGTCCTGGCTAGCACTGGAGTCTGGGGTGGGGTGGGGGCTAGCTGGGGAAGTTTCACAGTCATGAAGCTAGACTCAGAAGATACATGAGGGTAGATATCGAGATGCTTGGACGGATTCTGCCCTGCATAGCACTGGGGTCTAGATTGGGGAGGCCTTAGCTGGGAAAGCTTCACAGCTGTGAAGTTGGACCCAGAAGGTTCAGGAGAAAAGAGATAGAGGTGCCTGGATGGATTCTGTCCTGGCTGGAACTGGGGTCTGTATGGGGTTGGTATAGCTGGGGGAGTTTCACAGCCATGAAGCTGGACTCAGAAGGTACAGTAGAGCAGAGATGGAGGTGCTTTGACAGATTCTATCCTGGCTAGCACTAGGGTCTGGTGGGGGTGTGCCCTAATGGTGAACTTTAGTAGTGAAGCTGGACCCAGAAGGTATAGGAAAGCAGAGATAGGGGTGCCTAAATGAATTCTGTCCTGGTTACCCCTGGGGTCTGGAGGAGAAGTGGGCTAGCTAGGGGAGCTTAGCCATGAAGTGGGAACCAGAAGTTATTGGAAAGAAGAGATGTTGGTGCCTAGATGGATTCTGTCCTGGTTAGCACTGGGGTC
Organism: Tupaia belangeri chinensis; assembly: GCF_000334495.1. Lineage (NCBI taxonomy): Eukaryota > Metazoa > Chordata > Mammalia > Scandentia > Tupaiidae > Tupaia > Tupaia belangeri. Next base: position 248,481 of record NW_006210047.1, on the reverse strand, counting down.
TGGGGGGGTGGGCTAGCTGAGGGAACACCATAGCCATGAAGTGAGATCCAGAAGGTACAGGAGAGCAGAGATGGAGGTGCCTGGACTAATTCTGTTCCAGCTAGCACAGGGGTCTGGAGAGATGGCTCTGTCTGGGTTACCTTCACAACTGTGAAGCTGGACACAGGAGAGCAGAGATGGAGGTGCTTAGATGGATAATGTCCTGGGTAGCACTGGAGTCTGGAGGGTAGTCCTAGCTGGGGAAGCATCACAGCCCTGAAGCGGGACCCAGAAGGTACAGGGGAGCAGAGATAAAGGTACCTGGATAGATTCTGTCCTGGCTAAGTGCTGGGGTCTGAGGGAGGGGCCTATCTGGGTGAGCTTCACTGCTGTGAAGCTGGACTCAGAAGATATAGGAGAGCAGAGATGAAGGTGCCTGTATGGATTCTGTCCTGGCTAGCATTGGGGTCTGGAGTAGGGGCTAGCTAGTTAGGGAAGCTTAATAGCCATGAAGCTGGATACAGAAAGTACACGAGAGCAGAGATGAAGGTGCCTCGATGAATTCTATTCTGGGTAGCACTGGGGCCTGGTGGGGTGCCATATCTGGGTGAACTTTACAGCTGTGAAGCTCGACTGAGAATGTACAAGAGAGCAGAGATTGAGGTGCCTGGACAGATTCTTCCTGGCTAGCTCTAAGGTCTGGAGGGAGAGGCACTAGCTAGGGAAGCTTTACTGCCAAGAAGCTGGACCCAGAAGGTACAGGAGAAGAAAGATGGAGGTGCCTAGACAGATTCTGTCCCGACTAGCACTGGAGTCTGGTAGTGGTGGGTCTAGCTGGGGGAACTTCACAGCTGTGAATCTGGACCCAAAGATACAGAACAGCAGTGATGGAAGTGCCTGGATGGATTCTGCTGGACTAATATTGAGGTCTGGAAAGGGGCGGGGCTAGCTCGGGGAGTTTAGGAGTTGTCATGCTGGACCCAGAAGGTACAGGAGAGCAGAGATGGAGGTGCCTGGACTGATTCTGTCTGGGCTAGCACTGGGGTCTGGAGCACGGGGGTGCTCTAGCTGGGGGAGCTTCACAACCATGAACCTGGACCCTGAAGGTACAGAATACCAGAGATAGAGGTTCCAGGAGGAAATATGTCCTGGCTAGCAGTGGGTCTGGAGGGGGCAGCTCTAGCTGGGGGAAATTCAAAGCCATGAAACTAGACTCAGAAGGTGTAAGAGAGCAGAAATTAAGGTGCCTGGATGTATTCTGTCCTGGCTAGCCCTGTCATCTGGATGGGGGTGGCCCTGGTTGGGGGAGTTTCATAGCCATTAAGCTGGACCCAGAATGTACTGGAGAGCAGAATTGGAGGTCCATGTAAGGATTCTGTCCTGGATAGCAGTGGGGTCTGGAGGTGGGGAGGCTAGCTGGGGGAGCTTCACAGCTGTGACGTGGACCCAGAAGGTAAAGGAGAGCAGAGATAGAGGTGTCTGGACAGATTCTGTCCTGGATAGCACTGAGGTTTGTAGGAGGAGGGACCTATCTGGGCAAGCTTAACAGCTGTTAAGTTGTACCCTGAAAGTAGAGGAGAGCAGAGATTGAGGTGCCTGGATAGATTCTGTCCTGGCTAGCACTGAGGTCTGGAGGGGAGGGCCCTAGCTAGGGGAGCTTCACAGCCATGAAGCTAGATCCAGAAGGTACAGGAGAGCACAGATGGAGGTGCCTGGATGGACTCTGTCCTGGCTAGCACTGTCCTTTGGATGGGGGTGGCCCTAGCTGGGAGAGCTTCACAGCCATGAAGCTGGACCCAGAATGTATAGGGGAGCACTGATGGAGGTGCCTGGATGATCTGTCCTGGCTAACACTTGGGCTTGGAGGGAGAAGCCCTACCTGGGGAAACTTCACAGCCGTGAAGCTAGACTCAAGGTACAGGAGAGCAGTGGTGGAGGTGTCTGGACGGATTCTGTCCTGGCTAGCACTGGGGTCTGTAGAGGGGTCTCTAGCTGGGGAAGCTAGATTCAGAAGATACAGGAGAGCAGAGATGGAGGTGTCTGGACAGATTCTGTCCTGGCTAGTATTGTGGTCTGGAGGGGGTGGCCCCAGCTGGGAAAGCTTCACAGTCATGAAGCTGGACATAGAAGGTATAGGGGAGCAGGGATGGAGGTGCTTAGATTCTGCCCTGGCTAGCACTGGGGTCTTGAGGTTAAAGCCCTATCTGGGGGAACTTCACACCCTTTAAGTGGGACTCAGAAAGTGGGAGAGCAGAGATAAAGGTGCCTAGATGGATTCTGTCTTGGTTAGTACTGGGGTCTGGAGTGGGGCCCCTTAGCTGGGGAAGCTTCTAGCTGGGGAAGTCTTTTATTTATGTTTCTTTTTTATTGCACTAGTTAAGATTACTGGAGGAACCAGCAGTTAGCATAATGGCTATGTTGCTGAACTCCCATGTAGCTGACCATGATTTGCGTCCCGGACCTGGTGGTTTAAACTCACACTGGGCGCGTGTGCGTGCGTTCCCAGGATCCCAAGAGGAGAATGGAAGAGAAGGGATTGTGGCGTGGTCATGCCCGCAGGGGGTGATTTCTTGCTTTCGGTCTCTCTGTCTCTCTATGTCTTTCTGGCAAGCGCATGCGCCCTATAGCAAAAACCTCTACAAAAAAAAAAAAAAAGATTTCTGGAATGATATTAAATAGGAACAATTAGATGAGATATTTGTCTTTTTCCTGATCTTAGGAGATGAGCATTGAGTTTCCTTTCACTAAATATGATGCTTGCTGTACGTTTTCCCACATATATCTTTATTAGATTAATAAGTCCCCTTCTACTTGTAATTTTCTGGGAGCATTTTTTATAACGATGAATTTTGAATGGTTTTACTGAATCTAATGAGATGGTCATATGGTGTTTCTTATTTAGTCTGTCCCACTTTTAGTTTTTTGAGGCCCAGCCACAACATTTTCCATAATGGCTATAGAATTTACATTCCCACCAACACACCAACAGTGTTCCCCTTTCTCTGCATCCTTGTCAACATGACAGAGAATGGGAGGGATAAAGGGAAGGATAGAGGGGTAAAGGAGAGAGAAAGAGAGAGAGAGAGAGAGAGAGAGAGAAAGAGAGAGAGATTACTGACAGGATCTTGCCATATTGAGATTTTCATGCCCCAGCCTCCCAAGCTAGCTAGGACCACAGGCATGCATCACCCCACTTAGGCTGAGTGAAAACCAAACCTGAGTCTCCAACACAGTGCCAGCCACCATGCAGCAGCACTTTCTTGCTTTTGCCTCAATGGCTGGTCCTATTAATATCTTTTTTTATAATATTGTTGTCAGATATTTTTGACAAGGTTTCCCCTTGTTACAATCCTCCTGCCCCAGTCCCCCAATAAATTAGAATCGCAGGCATGCAGAGAAATGTTCATGTTGGTCTGGGAATCAAATCCAGACCTTCTATGTGGTTTCCAGCCTCCCTGGCAGTGGCACTATCTTGTGCACCATCATGGCTGGGTTGGCTTTTGATTAAGTTTTGATCATTTATGTGTGTCATAGTCTACTTGGGCTGCCATAGCAAAATACTATACACCACTTCTCTTAAACAACAGAAATTTATTTCACACAGTTCTGGAGGCTGAGAAGTTCAAGATCTAAGTACCTACTATTTGAACAACTGGTGAGGTCAGCTGTCTGCTTCTGACATGGCACCTTCTCCCCGGGTCCTCACATAGTGAGTCTATTTCCTCACAGGGTAGAAGGGGCAGGAGAAATCACCCCCCAGGGGGGATGGCCACGCTGCAATCCCTTCTCCTCCATTCTCCTCTCGGGATCTTGGGCACACATGCACACACGCCCGGCATGAGTTTTAAGCCACCGGGTCCGGGACGCAAACTGTGGTCAGCTACATGGGAGTCCAGCGACATAGCCATTACTCTAACTGCTGGTCCCTCCTGCCTTTAAGTTTTAAGCAAAGTTCCTTGGCATTTCTTCGATTTATTAAAGCTAAAACTGCTTTTCTTGAAATTAAAAAATATTGTAGAAAATACATAATTAATGGCTGTAGTAAGCTATATAGCATCAGCTAGGTGCTACCTTTTAGTATATTCATTCTACTCAGTTTCACACCTAAAGTTAGACATGTATTCACAGAGACATATATATCAGCTGAACTTGCTATTGAAAGTACTTAATTATTTAAGAAATTTTGTGGATCAATAAAATGTGGGGATAAAAAGGAATGGAAAACAACCGTGAACATCTGAGATAGTGTGGGAGGAGGGTGAGAAATGGCAGAGGATGAGAAATAGGGGAAATGTGTGTGTGTGTGTGTGTGTGTGTGTGTGTGTATGAAACTAGAAATGGAAAATTATTGACAATAACCTGTATGATTAAGCAACTATGCAGTATTTTCTGGATGGGAAAATCACATTTTGTATGCTGTGACAATGCTCAGTAAATGAATGTAAATTAATTAATTAAAAAGTAAAACATAAGAAAACAAAAACCAAAAAAACCTAAAGTACCATCTGATATGGTTCTTACTGAGGAACTTTCTTCCTGGCATGCAGATGGTTGCGTTCTCAATGTGTACTTACATGGCAGAGAGAGTGAAAGAAGTGAGTGAGCTCTGGTATTTCTTCCTCTTTTGTAGGAAACCCAGCGTTTTTTTTTTTTAATAATTATTTTATTTAACTTTCCTTATCTATTTATTTATTTTAAATTTGACGAGAGAGGAGACAGCGCACGAGAGAGAAAGTGAGAAACCAAGCCATCAGGTCCAGGACTTGAACTGCAGTCGGTCATGTAGGAGTCCAGCGCCCTCAACCACCATACCATCTGCCAGCCCCAGAAACCCAGTTTTATGAAATCAGAGTTCTATCCTATGACCTCATTTAATTTTAATCACCTCCATGAAGGCCCTATTTCCAATAGTCATATGGAGGGACAATGGTGTAACATATGAATTTTGTGGGGACAAATTCAATCCATTAAGTTATCAAATTTATGGACATAGAATTGTTTGTAGTATTCCCTTTATTGCCCTTTTAATGTTCTTAGGATCAGCAGTAAAAATTCTTTATATTGATAATTTGTTTCTTCTCCTTTTTCCCTTGGCCGACCTGGCTAAAGTTTTATCAATTTTACTGCTTTTGTCAAAAAAGCAGATTTTTACTACATTGATTGTCTTGTTTATTTTTTTCCTGTTTTCAATGAAATTAATGCCTCCTGTAATTTTTTCATTTCCTTCATTCTGTTTGCTTTAGGTTTAATTGACTTTGCTTCATCTAATTTCCTAATGTAGTAACTTAGGTGATAAATTGTAGATCTTTCTTCTTTCCTGACACATGCATTTATTCTATACATTTTTCCTCTAATAACGGCTTCAGTTGCTTCCCACAAATTTGGTAAGTTGTATATTCATCTTCATTTATCCCTAGGTATCTTGCATATCTTGTGGCTATGGTGAAAGGAATTCCTTTCTTCAGCTCTACTTCATTCAACTTGTTGTTAATATATAGAAATGCTATAGATTTTTTTATATTGACTTTGTAAATGACCCTTCTATACCAATCTTACTGAGGGTCTTAATCCAAAAAGGAAGTTGTATTTTGTCAAATGCTTTCTGTGCATCAACTGAAATGATCATATGGTTTTTATCTTTCTTTCTGTTGATGTGGTGTATTACATTTATGGTCTTGTGTATGTAGAACCACCCTTGCATCCCTGGGATAAAGCCTACCTGGTCGTGATGAATAATCTTTGTTATATGTTGTTGGATACGATTTGCAAGGATCTTCTGGTCTTTTTTTTGTTGGGAGGTTATTTATTACTGATTCAATCTCCTGGCTTGTTATGGGTCTATTTAGGTTCTCTATGTCCTCCTGATTCAATCTTGGGAGATTATATGCATCCAGGAATTTGTCCATCTCCTCCAGGTTATCTTGTTTGTTGGCATATAGTCGCTCATATTATCCTCTAATGATATTTTGTATTTCTGCTATGTCTGTTGTAATATTGCCTTTTTCATCGCATATTTGATTAATCTGGTTTCTTGCTTTCTTCTTGATCAATCTAGCCAATGGTGTGTCGATCTTGTTAATCTATTCAAAGAATAACCTTTTGCTTTTATTTATTTTCTCTATGGTTTGTTTATTTTCTATTTCATTTATTTCTGTTCAAACCTTTATTATTTAATTTCACCTAACATTTTTTGGGTTTGTTTGTTGTTGTTTTTCCAATTCCCTGAGGCATGATGATAGGTTATCTATTTGCTATCTTTCCATCCTTTTCTTATGCACACTAATTGCTATGAATTTCCCTCTAATGACTGCTTTTGTTGTGTCCCATAGATTATGGACATTTGTGTGCTTATTATCATTTGTTTCCATAAATTTTTTGATTCCAGCCTTAATTTCTTCAGTAGTGAAGAAGTCATTCAGAAGTAGGTTGTTCAGTTTCCATGTGTTCATGTATTTTCGGGGTTGTTTCTTGAAATTCATCTTGAGTTTAATTCCATCATGGTCAGAGAAGATAATGGATACAGTTTCTATGGCTTTGAATCTGTAATGGCTTGATTTGTGTCCTAACATATGATCTATCTTTGAAAAGGTTCCA
>NW_006210047.1:241128-241759 GCF_000334495.1 Tupaia belangeri chinensis | reverse complement strand
TAGTATTTCTCCCTATCTCTCCTTTTAGCTCCAGCACTGTTTCCTTCACATATTTAGGTGCACCTGAATTGGGTGCATCGATATTTATAAGGGTTATGTCTTCTTGCTGGATTACCCCATTTACTATTATATAATGACCTTCTTTGTCTCTTCTTGCAGTCTTTGACTTGAAATCTATTTTGTCTGAGATCACTATCGCTACTCCAGCCCTTTTTTGATTTTCATTTGCATGGAATATCTTTTTCCAGCCCTTGACTTTTAGTCTATGTATGTTTTTATCCATAAGGTGAGTTATTTGTAGGCAACAGATAGAGGGTTTCTGTTTTTTAATCCATTCGGCCAGTCTATGTCTCTTAATTGGAGAATTTAATCCATTGACATTCAATGTAATTATCGATATTTCTGTACCTGATCCTATTGTTAAGTGAGTCTTTTTGTTGTTGTTGTTTTGGTTGGTTTTGTTCTCGTAAAACTGTCTGTCTGACTTTTTTAGATTTCCTGGTATAGTATTCCCTTCAGAACCTCTTGAAAAGCTGGTCTGGAGTTTGTATATTCCTTCAAATTTTGTTTATCCAAGAACGTTTTTATCTTTTTTCCCATATGAAAGATAATCTTGCTGGATATAGTATTC
>NW_006210047.1:238279-240887 GCF_000334495.1 Tupaia belangeri chinensis | reverse complement strand
TTGGGTCTGGATATTTGAATGCCTTTCTAGGTTTGGTAAGTTTTCTTCCAGGATTTCATGGAATAAATTATCTAGGCCCTTATTATTTTCTTCATCTTCTGGGATACCAATTATCTGGATGTTGGGGCACTTGATGGTATCCAGTATTCCTCATATATTATCCTTGTTTTTCATGGCTGTTTTCTCAGTCTTATTGATACCTTTTTTCTATGTCAGATGTTTTGTCTTCTACATTAGAGATTCGATCTTCTGCCTGATCTAACCTACTTTTAATACATTCAAGGAAGGTTTTGATTTCCTGTATCACATTCGTCAACCCTAGAAGTTCCATCTGGTTCTTGTTTAAGGTATCCATTTCTTCTTTCAAATCATGAAAGGACTTCCTCATCTCCTGGAGCTCCTTGTATCTTTTCTCTTCCATCTCAGTTAGTTTGGTCACTACAAATATTCTGAATTCCTTATCAGACATGTCCACAATGTCCATTGTATTGTCTGTGGGTGATGTAGGCTTGATGATTTCCCTTATGGGAGAGGGCTTTTGTTGGTTGTTCATACTTCTTGAGCCTCTGTGATTGTTCCTAGTCATCAGGTAATCTATATTTTGTTTCCTACCTTATTTAAGGTATCTTGGAGTGTTAAAAGTTGTACAGGATTAGAAAATTGATGATTTCTCTTATGGTTGGCCTACCTGTTGCTCACCATTACCATTAACTGTTGCCACTAGTCCTGGATGGCTCAAAGTTTTCCCTGTTTCTAAAGAGTGGTGAGACTCTAACTGACCTATTAATCAACACCTCAAGAGTGAAGAAAAACAAAAACAAAAAAAGAAATTGCACAGTGCAAAACTCGTGTCACACACTATTGAAATCATTAAAATTCAGAGAGTCCAGAGGCAAGTGGGGAAGGGCCAGTGGATGCGTGACAGGTCCAGGGTAGTCGAGCCTGCAGCTTCAGGCCACCTCATGTCTGGAACTGCTGGCCAGCTTGATTCGGTTTGTGGGTGGGGTGGGGTGCAAGTTCATTTTAAAGTCCCATGCAACCAACCTGGGGTCCAAAGAGGATTAGGGGTGCAGATGCACGAAGGTCCGGGTCAGTTAGGCATGCAGCCTCAGGCTGCCTGGTGTCCAGAACTGCTGGCCGGCTCAATCAGGCTTACGGGTGAGGTGGGGTGGGGTGGGGTGTGAATCCATCTTAAAGTCCCAAGCAACCAACCTGAGACCCAAAGAGGAGTAGGGGAGGGATGCGTGAAGGTCCGGGCAGTAGGGCCTGTAGCCTCATGCTGCCTCATGTCCAGAACTGCTGACCGGCTCGATCTGGTTTGCAGGTAGGGTGGGGTGTGAGTTTGTCTTAAAGTCCCATGCAACCGAGCAGCAGGCCACAGAATAAGCGGCAGGCCTTTGGCCAGTCAGGGATCCTGAGGCAAAGACATCGCTGCCTTCTCACCTCACCTGCAGACCCTCAGCCCCAAGTGCCCACCCCCTAGCCTGTCCTGTCCCCAGCATGAGGTCACAGACCAAGCAGCAGGCTTTTGGCCAGCTAGGGATTCTGAGGCAGGGACATCGCTGCTCCCTCACCTCACCTGCAGACCCCCAGCCCACGTGCTCATCCCCTAGACACCTCAGTAGAGTACCCCTCTTGATACCACATTGGTAGAAACAATAGAAGAGACTTTGGCAAACATTAATTTGCAGCAAAAGGGAAAGTCACTTACTCCTAGTCTGAGAAACGTTTCCATAAGAGGTATTCAAAGTGAATACATCTTCCAATGGCTAGAAGTAGAAGAAGAGCCTCAGGTATGAATAAACAAGGAAATACATCTCCATCAAAGGTATAGAATAACTCCTCTCCATCTTTCATCCTAATGGACAATGTCACCAAAATGTCAGACAAAGAATTTCGAACATTTATGGTGAACAAATTTTTTGAGTTGGAACAGAAAAGAGACAATGAACTACAGGAGATGAGGAAGTCATTGTAAGATATGAAAGAATAAATGGACACTCTGAGAAAGAACCAGATGGAGCTATTAGAGATAAAGTCTGGAATAGAAGAAATCAAAGACTCCCTTGAAAGTATTAAAAGTCGATTAGATCATGCTGAAGATCAAATCTTTGATGTAGAAGATAAAACCTCTGACCTAGAAAGAACCACCAATAACAAAAAAACACAAGGATAATATATGAGAAATACTTAGATTCCATAAGACGCTGACATATCAGAATAATTGGCATCCCAGAAGGTGAAGAAACTAATAAAGGCATGGAAAAATCTATTCCATGAAATCCTGAAAGAAAATTTCTCGAGTCTTGAGAGGCAGTCAAGCATCAAGACCCAAGAAATACAAAGGACCCCAGTTAGAATCAACCCCAGAAGATCTTCCCCAAGGCCCATCTTAAAGACATGGTACTAAAACTGGCAAGAGAGAAACGAGAAGTGACATACAAAGGTCATCGCATCAGGCTAACTCTGGACCTCTCAACGGAAACAATGCAAGCAAGGAAAGAATGGGAAGATCTATTGAAAGTGCTAAGAGAGAAACAATTTCAACCAAGATTATTGTATCCTGCAAGATTATCCTTCATATGGGAAAAAAAGATTAAAATCTTCT
>NW_006210047.1:229338-233824 GCF_000334495.1 Tupaia belangeri chinensis | reverse complement strand
TGTAAATGCCAGATGTGGGGTGTGTGGAGGAGAGAGGCCTGGGGAAGAACATTTGGAGGAGGGATACAAAGACAGCATTGTTGAGACAGGAGGTAGTGTTGCTATATTTTGATCAACAAGACTGGAGAGAAATGTTCATATATTGAAATGATCATCTTGTAAGCTAAATAATGTAATTGAATATATTAAAAAATGTAAATAAAAAAATTTTAAAAAAGTGCTTTGATAAATTTACTTGGAGTTGATGACTCTCTGTAGCATGATTTTAGAAAAATTAACAACTCTTTTTCTTTTTTTTAAGAATTATTTTATTTAACTTTACTTATTTATTTACTTTAATTTGACCAGAGACAGAGCGAGAGAGAGAGAAGGAAAGTGAGAAGGCAAGCTGCCAGGTCGGGACTCGAACTGCAGTCAGCCATGTGGGAGTCCAGCTTCCCCAACCACCATGCCACCTGCTGGCCCAACTCCTTTTCTTTTTAAAGAATTATTTTATTTAACTTTAATTATTTATTTTAATATGTCCAGAGAGAGACAGAGTGAAAGAGAGAGAGAAAAGAGAGAGAGAGAAAGAGAAAGCAAACCACCAGGTCTGGGACTCGAACCATGGTTGGCCATGTGGGAGTTCAATACCCTTAACCAGCACACTACCTGCTGGTTCCAACAACTCTTTTTTTTATAAAATCTTAAAGGGATTATTTTGTCTTGTGGGAAAAGAGAAAAAGCCATGCTACTAGAGAGAGGCCATGTGGGTCTTCTTCTTTTACCTTGTTATTAACCTCCCAAATAAGCAATGAAGTAGCTTATTCCACAAAATGCTTATTTCAAGTGGACTTATGTGCATATTTGAGTCATTCTAGAAGCTCACAATCTTATGGAAAAGAAAGACAAATACAAACTTATAATTACTACTACTCATAACAGTATTAAGCATAGAATACAATGAAGAAATTAAAAGGAGACAATGGGTAACTATGCCTGGGAAAACTCCATGTAATCAGTGTTCTTTGAAGAAGTGTTTTACTGTTCCAGGGACCAGCAGTTAGCGTAATGGCTATGTTGCTGGACTCCCATGTAGTTGACTGCGGTTTGAGTCCCGGACAAGGTAGCTTAAACTCACACTGGGTGTGTGTGTGCACGTGTGCCCAAGATCCCAAGAGGAGAATGGAGAAGGGATAATGGAGTGGCCATCCTCCCTGGGGTGTGATTTCTCACTTTCTGTCTGTCTCTCTCTGTCTTTCCGGCGAGCTCACGTGCCTTATAGCAAAAAGATCTCAAAAAAAAAAAAAAAAAAAAGAAAAAGAAAGTATTTTACTGTTTTGTATTTAGTTAAAAAATAGAAAATTTCATTTTTAAAAAAAGAAAGAAAAATAATCCAAACAACCAAGAAATATATAAAAATAAAAAGCAAAACTCTCATTCCTCCCATTTCTTTTTTTTTTTTTTGGAGGGGTTTTCACTATAGGGGCCAGGGCGCATGCGCTCACCAGACAGAGAGAGACATAGAGACAGAAAGCGAGAAATCACCCCCCAGAGGGCACGGTCACACTGCAATCCCTTCTCCTCCATTCTCCTTTCGGGATTTTGGGCACGCACTCACACGTGCCCGGCGTGAGTTTTAAGCCACCAGGTCCGGGATGCGAACCACGGTTGACTATATGGGAGTCCAGCGACATAGCCATTACGCTAACTGCTGGTTCCCTCGTTCCTCCCATTTCTTAAAGGAAACTTCAACAATAGTTCAGAAGACTGACGTTCAGACCACACTTGCCATAAACACTTACAAAAATACATATGCATTTAGTATGTAAGCCACAGAGAAGTGTAAAAACAGAAAGACTCTCCCCCTCAATTTTCCCTATTTTTACTACTCAGATGACAATAATCTTACTTTTGAAGTATAAGTCCAATTTTGTACTGTAAATTCATATTTGCAATTTATCTAATTGACACAGTATTAAATCAAGAGTTTTTAAAGGCCTCCTACAAATCAAAAGAAAAATTGAACAATATGAACAGAGCTTTCTTTCTATTTTTTATTATTATTCATATATTAAATTGTTATACATCATTTAGACCATGAAGAGACTTTACTCAGCATAATATACACCTCAGTCCAACCCAGTTGAGACCACCGTACTCATCCTTGTCAACAGATAATAAATCTTATCTGTGTCCCACAAATGTCTTACCTATTTTCCCCCCAAATAGACTTTTTTTTTTTTGAGAGGTTTTGCTACAGGGCCGTGTGCTCGCCAGAGAGACAGAGAGACAGAAAGCAAGAAATCATCCCGCGGGGGGGACAACCACACCACAATCCCTTCTTTCTCCTCCATTCTCCTCTTGGGATCTTGGGCACGCACGCACACGTGCCCGGCATGAGTTTAAGCCACTGGGTCCAGGGCTTGAACCGCGGTCGACTACATGGGAGTTCAGCAACATAGCCATTATGCTAACTGCTGGTCCCCCCAAATAGACATTTCTAATAAGAGAAAACACATCTGGTCAATAAATGTTCTGGAGATTTCTTAGGATTTTCTACATAAGAAGTGCTATCTATAAATATAGTATTACATCTTCCTTTTCAAACTTCTTGTCTTTTATTTCTATTTCTTGCCTTACTGTCCTAATTAGAACCTCAACTATAGTAGTAAATAGGAGAGGTGATAGAAACATCCTTGCTTTGTTCCTGATCTTAGGGAAGAACATTCAATATTTCATGAATAACTATGATCTTATTTACATATTTTTGTTGTTTTGTTGTCATCAATAGCCTTTGTCAGGCTGAGGAAGTTCCCTTCAGTTTCTAGCTTTGTGAGAATATTGACCAGGAATAAATGTTGAATTTTATCAAATGAACTTTCTCTAATTTTCAAGATAAGTCAACAGCTTTTTGCTTTATTCTAGTAATGTGGCTAATTATGCTACTGACTTATGTTAAAATAACGATGCATTTCTAAAATAACCTTAACATTTATCATAGTTCCTAGTACTTAGAACTTTATAAACTGTTGTGGGAATTTGAATTGAATTACTCATCACCGAGCTTCATAGCCTCTTTAAATCTGGTTAGATGTCTGCTCTAAATTTTCACTAAAGTAATAAAAATATTGACTAAATCAAGTAAAAAATAGACAAGTAAGATTATATCAGATTAAGAAGTTTCTATACAGCAAAGAAACAGTAATTAGTGTGAATAGACAACCTTCATAATGGGAGAATATTTTTGTAAACTATGCTTCATATAAGGGACTGATAACCAAAATACACAGGTGGCTTATACAAAAAACTCAAGTGGCTTACCCGAAAAAAAAAAAAAAAAAGATGAACCCAATTAAAAGATGGGAAAATGAGATGAATAAAAATCTCTCTAAGGAAGACATACAAACAGCCAAAAGGCATACAAAAAAAATGCTCAACCTCCCTCATCATAAGGGAGATGCTGATCAAAACCACAATGAGATAGCACCTAACCCCAATCACAATGACTAAGATTAAACAAACTAAAAATGATTAAGTGCTGGCAGGGCTGTGGTGAAAGGGGATCTCTCTTACACTGCTGGTTAAAATGTAAATTGGTGCAACCACTGTGGAGGACAATATAGAGATTCCTAAATAATCTACAAACAGAATTATGACATGATCCAGCAATCCCACTCTTAGATATCTACCCAAAGGACAGGAGAACACTTAGTTGGAAAAGTGCTTGCACATCTATGTTTATTGTAGCATTATTCACAATTGCTAAGAAATGGAACCAACCCAAATGTCCATGAACAGATGAATGGATTGGAAAAGTGTGGCAATATACTCTATGGAATACTACTCAACCATAGAAAACAACAAGTCCCTGGCTTTTGATAGAAAGTGAACAAATATGGAAGATGTACTGCTGAGTGAAACAAGCCAGGCTATGAAGGAGAGGCATTGTATGTATCAACTATCTGCACTCTATGGATAAAACTGAAAGATTAGAGGACATAAAAACATGGAAGATGGTTACAGATACTGGATACAGTGTGGGAAGAGGGTGGAAGAAGGAGGAGAGTGTGAGGAAAGACATTAAGGAGAAAAATAGAGAGGCAAGACATTTATGGGACACAGAAGTGGATTATTATCTGTCAATGATAACGTGTATAGTAACTTCAACTGGAATGGTGTGAAGTATATTCATGTTGGAAAATTCACTTTACAATCTAAGTGATGTATAGTAATTGGATGTCTAAAAGAAATTAAAATAAAATAATATATGTATATATATATATATATATAAATAAAAGTACAGTTCATATCAGGTCATCAAAAAATTCTTCTCTTGCCTATGGTTTGTTAATCAACATTTTGAATACAGTAACTTAATTATAAAAAATTGTTAGTTACCTAACTCATATTATGTCGTCCAAAAGGGTGTCATAAGAGTCTTATTGAGACAGCTCCATGGCTCCTGTGATCTAGCCATTTGGGGAGAAAGGAAGATGTCCCACTG
>NW_006210047.1:224016-229244 GCF_000334495.1 Tupaia belangeri chinensis | reverse complement strand
TCTTGTCTGTTTTTTTGCTGTTGGTATTGTTTCCCTCTCTCTGCTTCTTTTTCTGCACACTCCTCGACCCTCTGATTGAACTTCCAAGTTTGGGAAGAAACCGACCATCCACCAGATGACTAGAAATCGCTGCAGGACCACAAGAAATATGGGGAAGCAGGAAAATACCTCTCCCACAAGGGAAAAGGATAGCTCCTCTTTATCCACACACAGTTCAATGGAAATCATGGAAATGTCTGATAAAGAATTCAGAACATTCATAATGGCAAAGCTAACAGAGATGGAAGAGAAGAGAGACAAGGAACTGCTGAAGAGGAAGGAGAAAGGAGTTGAAGAGTTCCAGGAGGTGAGGAAATTCATGCTAGATCTAAAAGAGGAATTTCACACTTTACAAAAGAATCAGATGGAACTGTTAGAGATGAAGGCTATAATACAAGAAGTCAAAATCTCCCTTGAAAGTATTAAAAGCAGACTAGATCATACAGAAAATAGAATCTCTAATGTAGAAGAGAAAATGGTTGGCCTAGAAAAATCCACCGCGAAGACTGAGAAAATGGCCCAAAAATTTGAGAATAATATGCGAGAAGTACTAGATACCATCAAACGTCCAAACATCCGGATAATAGGCATCCCAGAAGGTGAAGAGACTCATAAGGGCATTGATAATCTATTCCATGAAATCTTACAAGAAAATTTTCCAAACCTGGAGAGGCACTCAAAGATTCAGTCCCAAGAAATACAGAGGACCCCAAATAGAATCAACCCAAGAAGATCTTCTCCAAGACACATTATAGCCAGATTGACCAAAACCACAGACAAAGACAAGATACTAAGACTGGCAAGAGAAAAAAGGCAAGTTACCTACAAAGGGTATCCCATCAGACTAACGGCAGACCTCTCATCGGAAACAATGAGAGCGAGGAGAGAATGGGAAAATGTATTCAAAGTATTAAGGGAAAAGCAATTTCAACCGAGAATTCTGTACCCAGCAAGGTTATCGTTCATTTGGGAAGAAAAGACACGAACTTTCCCAGATAAACAAAACCTGAAAGAATTTACCAGCACCAGACCGGATCTCCAAGAAGTTCTTAAGGGAGTGCTATGTCAGTAAAATTAAATGCAGACACACAGAAATAAGAGTTCAGAAACTAAGAAAATGGGCAACTTAATTGTAGGGCCAAAAGCTGGAGTTGAGTATTACATCCCAGATTTCAATCTGGAACATCGAACCTCAACAGATACAGAAGAAAGATTAAGTACATGAGACTGAACTGATGAAACAGTATTCTACGACTTGACTAAAATATTGCTGCTTTTCTTCTAAGCTTTGTTGTCTGGTTTTAAGGACTTTTGTCCTGTCTTCAGCTATCAATAGATTCATGTTCCGACTATTTGAACAGAATACTAACCTGTTTCTAGGCTTTAAGTTTCAAAGAAATATCCTTACCAGTTCAAAACTGCTTTTCTTGAAACCATCGGCTGATCTTGCTATTGAAAGTAGTTAGATTACTTATGATATTGTGTGATCAACGAAATGTTGGGGGAAAAGGAATTGAAGACAACTGTAGACAGCAGAGATAGTGTAATAAGAGAGTGGAATAGGGCAGAGGGCTAGACATGGGGTAAAAAACATATATATGAAAGTAGAAATGGAATATTATGGATGATAACATGCATTATTAAGCCACTATATAGTATATTCTAGATGGGAAACCACATTTAGAATGTTGTGATGATGCTCAGGGAATGAATGTAAATTAATAAAAAAAAATTTTTTTTTCAGAAGAAAAAAAAAGGCATTAGAAATACCTATTTGATGACTACAGTTAAGCTATATAGCCCTAGTTAGGTGCTATTTTACAGTATGTTCATTCTATTCACTGAGGTTTATGCCTAAAGTCAGTCTTGTGTTCATGGATATGTACATATCAGCTGTGCTTGCTATTGAAAATATTTAGATTTATTAAGATATTTAGTGAAACAATAAAATGGGGGAGGCATAGAAAGCACCAATAGATACCAGACACAGTGTGGGAGGAGGGTGGGAGATGGCAGAGGGTGAGATAGGGAATCAAGAATGGGGAAAAAGGCAAAATATACAGAAAACAAGAAATGGAAAATGATTTGTTGACAATAACACATATGTTGATGTGCTTGATTGAGCCAATATACAGTGTATTCTCAATGGAAAAATCTCATTTTGTATGCTATAATGATGTACAGCGAATGAATGTAAATAAAGAAAAAAATGTATATAAAAAAAAAGAGTCTTATTGAAGTCTTTCTAAAATGTCATTAGTTCATTAATTTATTTAACATATGTTTGACATATTTCCATAAACTACCTCTAATAACCTTGCCAGAAATAAAAATTAGGTTTGTGCTAAATAATTTTGTTGATAATTTTGTAATTTTTTAGTACTCTACTAGAAGCTATCCCAGGAGATATTTTTTAGCTCACTGGTTAGTAGACTGAAGATTCTCCCTTCTTCTTCTTTGTTAGAATCAGTAATGTATTTTACATAAATCTAGTCTTTTGTTTTTGAGAGTGAGATTTTTGCTATAGTACGTGTGGGCTCACCAGAGAGACAGAGACAGAAAGCAAGAAATCACTCTCCAGATGTGTGTGTGTGGGGGGATGTCCATGTTGCAATACCTTCTCCTCCATTCTCCTCTCAGGACTTTGGGCACACATGCACACACACACACACACACACACACCCAGCGTGAGTTTCAAGCTGCAGTGTCTGGAACCGGAACTGCAGTCAACTGCATGGGAGTCCAGTGTCTCAACCACTACGCCACCCACTGACTCCCATAAATCTAGGCTTAAAGCATCTCGCCTATTTTTCTTAATTGCTTTGATTACTGACTATAGTTTGATTATATTATCTGAGTTATAATTTATCCACGCCAGAAGACTTTTTCTTTCTAAAAACATAGTTAAAAGTATTGTTCTTGTTGTTTTTACAAATATGCATTTCTATAAGTCTGAGGTTTTTTTGGAACTTTTCTTTCCAACTACTAATTCTTTAGGCTCATGCCATCTATTATATTTATCTTTGCTTTGTGTCCTTCTTTTCCATATTATTTTTATAAATAAAGGACCTATGAGTTCATTGTAAAACTTCCTATGCAGTTCCATGGTTTTCATCTTTTCTCCTTTAATAGAATAATTTGCTGTTTCATAGTCAAAATTATGTTTTTGAGAGCTTCCCAACCTTTAGAGTCTAAAGCCATCTTTATGTAAATTAAGGTCTAACAAGTATCAATCACAGTAACAGAAACTTTTGGAGAACAGCCATAGTTAAAAATTCCAGCCAGAGCAGGCAATTACATAATAGGTCAATCTGAATCTTTTCATAGTTATTACTAAGGAAGAAGCATTGCCTACTGAAAGGCTTAAAGCCAAGAGTCCATTTAGCTCATGTCAATTTTTTCTTCCAAATGTCTTTCAGATTTGTCCTTTTCTTTCCATTCCTATAGATGCCTTCATCATCTCATACCTGGACTATTGCCACAGACTAGATGGTTTCCTTGCCTTGAGTCCATCCATATTCCGATCCATTTCCCATAGTATTGCCAGGTTAATCTTCTTAAAACACTTTCATCATGTCACTCTACTGCCCGAGACCTAGCTCAAATGTCATTTTCTTTGTAAAATATTCTCAGCACTCTTAGGAAGAATTAGTGGCTGCTTATTCAGTGTTTTCACAGCTTTCCGTGCATAGCTTTCTTAGTGCACTTGAAAGTATGTGTAATAATCATCTGCTTGTTTTTATCTCCCAATTTACTATTAGCTTCTTGAGAACAGGCAAAAGGTTTGAGCCTTCTATTTATAACAGTACGGAATGCTTTACATAATCAGCCACATCTACCATGCTCCACCTCTTAAGGGCCCTCACATATATTTTCTTCTCCACCTATCATTCTCTGCCTCTATTTTTTCTACTCATTCTTCATTTCTTAAGACAAAAAGTCCTGCTTCGTTGGAGCTTATCTTCTAGTGGAAGAAGGTATATAATTAAAAATAAATAAAATATATAAATTACATAGCATATGAGAAGGTGATAGAGCTATGGAAAAAATAGCAGAATAGAAATGTATGCAAGAGGCTGGAATCTTAAACATAATAGTCAGGCTAGGTCTCATTGAGAAAGATGTCATTGTATCTGTTGTGGCCAAAAAACAGCAAACAAGTAAATGTGGCTGGAGTAGAATAACAGGAGATGAAGTCAGGATGGTGAAGGTGGGTGGGTCAGATAACACAGGATCTTGTAAGCTAATATATCAGTTTTCACTTTAATAAAAATAAAAATGATGGACCATAATAGAAGTTAAAAGGAAAGAAGCAACATGATGACACATTTTAATTGGATTGTTTAGGATGCTATATTGGAAATAACCTAAAAAGGGTCCAAGAAAAGGAGAGAGCTCTTAGTAGGATATTCAGTATTGCAGTTATTGCAGTAATCTAGACAAGAAATGATAGTAGCTTAGACTTGGGTGATGGCAATGGACGTGGTAAAAAGGGGCCAGAGTCTCCGTGGTTTTCTTTTTTTGAAAGGGGCCAGAGTCTACGTGGTTTTCTTTTTTTGAATTTTTAAAAAATTTTTTATTATCATAATCTTCTTCATATTACATTGGATTACATATAACTTTACAGTGTATTACATTGTTTTTTCAAAAGGGAATGCCATCCATGTCAGTCAGTACAGAGACATTAATCTCCCCACTTCAACATTCAATATCTTTTCTATGTTTTCCCCAATCATTTTTATTATTCTAATTATTTTTTTAAAACAGTCAATCCCTATTTCTCATTTTGCTTGTAAAAATACTTTGCCCATCATGAAATACTTCTCAGACCAATCCAGTTGAGAATACTATACATGTCATCATCAACAGTTAATAAGCCATATCTGTTTCTCACTAACGTCCTGCCTCTCTATTGTTCTCTTGCTATCTTTCTCTATCCTCTTCTCTTCACTTCCCCCATTCCACACTGTCCTATTCTCATTAAGTACCTTCACTGCTTTTATGTCCTCCAATTTTTTGCTCTCTATCATAGAGTGTGGATAGTTGGTATATATTGAGTGGATACATACAATATCTTTTTTTCATAGCCTGGCTTACTTCACTCAGCAATATATCCTCAATATCTGACCACTTTCTATCAAATTCCAAGGTCTTGTTATTTTTTATGGCTGAGGAGTATTCCATAGAGT
>NW_006210047.1:218705-222778 GCF_000334495.1 Tupaia belangeri chinensis | reverse complement strand
CTCTGCTTCGTTCAACTTGTTGTTCATAAATAGAAATGCTATAGATTTTTTGGATATTGATTTTGTATCCTGCCAACTTACTGTATTCACTTACTACTTCAAGTAGTTTTTTTCATGGATACCTTTGGGTCTTCTAAGTATATCATCATGTCATCTGCAAATAAAGATATTTTCAACTCTTCTTTGCCTATTCGAATGCCTTTAATATTGTTCTCTTCTCTGATTGCAATAGCTAAGACTTCCAGTACTATATTAAAGAGCAGTGGAGAAAGTGGGCAGCCTTGCCTAGTACCTGTTTTCAGAGGAAAAGCCTTCAGCTTTTCCCCATTCAGTATAATGTTAGCTGTAGGTTTTTCATAGATTGCTTTTATTGTGTTCAGAAATGACCTTTCTATACCAATCTTACTGAGAGTCTTAATCATAAAAGGATGTTGTATTTTATCTGTTGTTATTATTTTTAAAAATTAGATGTGTTCACCAGAGAGGGACAGAGAGAGAGATAAAGTGAGAAAGTAAGCCACTAGGTCTGGGATTAATACCACGGTCCAGTGCCTTAACCATGATACCACCTGTTTGCCCTATCATCAACAGATTTTTAAAATTGGCATCACACAGTTCTTGAATTGGGTGTTGGATCTATGGATGTTCATTACACTAGTATACTTCATGACTTATATACAGATATCAGATAGTCTTTCATTTTGTATCAAATATCTCTTTAAAAGATAACAGGAGGAAAACTTTTTGTAGGATGCAGCCTATAATCTTTAAATGCATGCAATTTAATGAGGCAAACATTCAGTTGCATAAGATTTTTTAAAATTTTTGCTATCAGGTGTATGCAATCTCCAGAGAGAGAGACAAAGGTTGGGGGAGAGAGAAAGCACTTCCCAGGGAGATGGCTACACCACAACCCCTTCTCCTCTCAGAATTTTGGGCATGTTCACATATGCACCCAGTGTATTTTTCAAGCCTCTGGCCTGGGCCTTGAGCAGCAGTCAGCCATGTGTGATTCAGCTGCTTTTTTTTTCCTTTTATTTAGAGAGGTTTTTGCCTTAAGACATGTGCTCTTGCAGGAGAGAGAGAGAGACAGAGACAGTGAAAAGGAAAGTGAGAAATCATCCCCCCGGGCAATGGCTATGCTACAATTCCTTCTCCTACATTCTCCTCTTGGAATCTTGGGCACACATGTATAAGCCTCTGGCATACTTTTCAAGTCACTGGGTCCAGGAATTTTTTTTTTTTTGGAAGAGTTGCTCGCCAGAAAGACAGAGAGACAGAAGGCGAGAAATCACAATCCCCTCTCCTTCATTCTCCTCTCAGGATCTTGGGCACGCACGCACCCTGCCTGGCATGAGTTTAAGCTACTGGGTCCAGGACTCGAACCACGGTTGACTACATGGGAGTCCAGCGACATAGCCATTACACCAACTGCTGGTCCCACTAGATCTCGGACTTGAATCATAGTTGACCATGTGGGAGTCCAGCGACATAACCATTTGCTGGCCCTGAGATTCAGCTGCTTTAACCACCCTACCACTAGGTGGCCTCAGTTTCAGAAGACCTTTTAAACACACCAAAAACAAAATGAAAGGAAAATAGAAAAGGAACAACAAAAATATATGCATAAATTAATAAGAAGTAAGAAAGCTCTGACAAAATTAAGCAAAAATATAAAAGGCAAGAAAAACAAATCTTCATTCTGGGGACTGAAAGGAGCAATATAACTAGAGATACTGAAAATCTTAAACATTTAACAAAATATTAAGAATAATTTTATATCAATATATTTGGAATCTTAGATGAAAAAAATAATTTCTTAGAAAGATGCAATGGGTGAGAAGTATCTCAAGACTCAGAAAACCTAAATTGTCCTCTAATCATTACAGAAAATCAGTCAGTAGATAAAATTTTTTCCCTAGAAATAGCATCAATTAAGGCAGCTCTATAGGTAAGTTCTACTAAACATTCAAGGAATAGATTATTTACATATTATAAAAACTTTTGCTAAGAAATGAAAGAGAACATTCCACAGCCATTCCAAGGTAAATATAACCTTTATACCAAAATCAAACCTACATAACACAATTATGGACCAATCTCATTCATAAACATGCTCGCCAAAAACAAAAACAAAATACATCCAAGAAAGAATTAAGAACATGAATCATCATGTCCAAGTCAAAATAATGCAAGGAATATAAGCTGTTGGAATTTTACAAAATACATTATAGAATTCCCAAAATATATCCATAACAAGAAAAAAATACATTTACTCCAATACATTCAGAAAAACTATTTGAGGGACCAGCAGTTGGCGTAATGGCTATGTGGCTGGAATCCCATGTAGTCGACCGTGGTTCAAGTCCTAGATCCAGTGGCTTAAACTCACGCCGGGCGCGTGTGCGTGTGTGCCTAAGATCCCGAGAGGAGAATAGAGGAGAAGGGATTGTGGCATAGCCATCCCCCCTGGGGGGTGATCTCTTGCTTTCTATCTCTCTGTCTCTCTCTGTCTTTCTGGTGAGCGCACATGCCCTATAGCAAAAACCTCTCAAAAAAAAAAAAGGAAAAAAGAAAAACCATTAGATAAAATAACCACTTGCAATATTTTATTACAAACCCTCTTAAGAGAGGCCAGCAGGTGGCATGGTGGTTAAGGCACTGGACTCCCACATGGCCGCCACAGTTCAAGTACTGGACCTGGTGGCTTGCTTTTTCACTTTACCTCTTTCTGGTCAAATTAAAACATAGTAATAATAAATTAAATTAAATAATTATTTTAAAAAATACTCAGTAAATTAGGAATAGAATGGAACTTCCTTAGGCTATTAAAGGGTGCAAAGGCTATTAAAGGGTATAGCAAAGTCAATAGTAAAATATTGAAAGCATCCTCATTTATATATTGTTGGTGAGACAAAAACTGATATAATCATTTTGAAAAAAATAGTTTGGCATTTTTTTAAATCTATTCTAGGCAAAGATGTTCACAATTTTAGCTAGCAATAACATTTCTATTATATAAGTGTTGTTCTCAACAGACATCATGCCACCTCTAAGGAATATTTTAGAAATATGTGTGTCAGGGAGTTATTACAATGACTTGATAGGCATTTCTGACATTTAATGGGATCTAACTGTCCCACTATTAAATATTTTGAAATGTTTAGGATAATCCCAGACAATGGAGAATCCTGGCTAGTTTTTTAATATAACCCTGGACATGTCTATAGATGAAAAAGCTATTTAAATCACCAAAGCCCAGAATACAACTCCTTTTATTACATATAAACAATAAACATAGTATTTGTGCACAAGTTTAATAAACACTGAATTTTATAGAATGTATCTACCAAGTAATTGAGAGAACAATTTTTCTTTTGTTCAAAAATTCATCCAAAATTAATTATTTTAGAAAAATCATGTCACCAGGCCAGCCACATACCCTAGTGGTTAAGGGAGAGGGATCCCACTGGAATGGCTGTGGTTCAAATTCTGGCTCTTGCAGTTAGAAAAACATACTGGACATAAGTGCATGTGTGCCCCAAATCCCAAAAGAATAGAGAAATAGAGAAGGGACTGTGGTATGACCATACCCCATTGGAGAGAGGGGTGCTTTCTTCCTCTCCTTTACTTTCTCTCTGTTTCTCTTTCATTCTTTCATGCAAGTAAAAAAAAATAAAAATAAAAAAAATAAATAAAGAAAATCATGTCAGCAATGACAACTGCACTTTGTGGTATCAGCCTATATCTGTAGCTGTCATATTCATGGTGATTCAAGTAATCATGCTCCATATATTACAAATCACTTACATTTAACTTTTTGTTTAAATTCTAGTTAGAGCATTATGCTTATATATATATATATTTTTTTCTCTCTTTTTGGAGAGGTTTTTGCTATAGGGCACGTGCACTCACCAGAAAGGCAAAGAGAGACAGAGAGACAGAAAGCAAGAAATCACCCCCCAGGGGGGATGCCCACATCGCAATCCCTTCTTCTCCATCCTCCTCTTGGGATCTTGAGCACGCATGCACACATGCCTGGCATGAGTTTAAACCACTGGGTCTGGGACTCG
>NW_006210047.1:216225-218581 GCF_000334495.1 Tupaia belangeri chinensis | reverse complement strand
AGTAAAGAAATTGGTAAAATATATTTATTATACAAATGGAAAATTGTGTCTCATAGGATTTAGGTTTAGGATAATTCTCACTCACAGAGACAACACTTCAAAGGCAAAAAAAGAAAAAAGAAATTAAACAACACAAATGCCAAATGGAGAGTAAATTGCAGTATAATCATATAATGGAATATTATACAATTCCAAGGAATTCCATTCTGACCTATCCTCTATGCTTCATGCCCACTGTTTCCCTACTGTTCATCAAACACATTAGGGATATCTCAAAGATATTCTCTGTGTTCGGAACACTTTTCCCTCAGATAAACTCTCACTTCATTAAAGCCTTTGCTCAGATGTACCTGCTCAGAAAGACATCCCTAACCATATCAATTAACACTGCAGTCTGTTCATTCCTACAGTCTACTATCACACTCCTCAGTTCCATAATTGGTAACACTCCTCCTGCCTTAATCTGTTCCATATATTTTTCAATAACTTTTAACACTTTCTGTATTTATTATGCCTATTTTTGTCTCATTATCTACAGCAGTGCAATTCAAAGTATGGACTATGGTATCACTCCTCAAACTCTTTGTTACCAAGTGAGGACATATAAAAATTTTATAGTAGTGGAATTTGTGAAGGTATCAGTCTGTAATGCATTTTAAGCTTGAAAAACTGGTCCTTCACCACAGAGAGCTTGAAAGGCAAGGATCTTCATCTGCCTTGTTCACTACTCTGTCCCCAGCTCTAGCATAATGTCTGGCACAAAAAAAAAGTGCTCAGTAGATGGAATGAATGAAGGAACACAGTCCAGCAAGAGGAAAGAAATGTAAACAATTATAATACAGTGCAACAGTATATTATGAGGAGATACAAATGATCCTATGTTAGCAGAGACTGAGGAATTTTGAGCAGATGCTTCAGAATGGGTAAAATATTAAACAAAAATAAATTAAAGAAGAGAAAGAAAGAACATTTGGGGCCACAGAAAAGTGTGAGGCAAGATAGAGCAGGTCAGTTTGAAAGATTATAAAGTAGCTTGTACGGGCAGATCACAGAGTGAGTATAAGATGATTGCACATGTAGCTGAAGAGTAAGCAGGGAAAAGGTAATTCAGAGCCCTGAATAACTTGCCTTGAAGAGGGGTATGACTGGAAGAAGTTAAAAGGGTATCACAGATAAGTAGGCAAGAAATATTACCATTGAAGAGGGTCATCTAGAAAGACAGAGTGAGGGTCTTTAGAAGTTCTCCCTCCAAAAGCAGCAACATAACTGGAATATCCAATATAACAACTTTAGATGCCTGGACATGGACCAAGAGTTATAAAAAAATTGGGAGGTATTTATTTGTTTATTTGAGAAAAATGGGATCTGTGGCATTTTAATATTGGGCCATTCACACCCTAGCCCCCAAACTACATGCCAGGGAAGCAATGAGGACCAACAATAGAGTAGGATTACATGGTTGTTGAACTCTGAGGAAAAAAAAAATTCTAGGCATGCCCTCACAAACTCTAGCAATTTTGGGGCCAAGAGGTGGCATGGAGATTAAGCCAATGGATCCCACATGGCCAGCTGCATGGTTTGAGTCCTGAACCTGGTGGCTTGAAAATCACACCAAGTACATATGTGGCTTGGATGCCCAAAATCCTAAGAGGAAACTGAAGAAGGGATGCAGCATGGCCATCCCCCCAGGAGGTGATTTCTCACTTTCTCTGTTTATACTCTGTCTCTCTCTGGCAAGCACACGTACCCTACAGCAACAGTTAAAACAAAAAACTCTAGCATTCTTGTGTTCAATCAATTAGGGGTGACCAAAATGCAGCTGCCAGAAGTTGGAATATTGGTTGAAACAAATAAGAGACCAGTCAAAGCTTTAACAGGGAAATCAAAGGAATGAGACAATAATCCTGGCCTTTAATAAAGTCTCATATTCCTCAGGGTCATCATCTTTGTCCACACATTCAGGAGAAATTGGAACTTCCCTCAGTTATCTACTAATATCTAACCAAACGTGAGTTGTTGTACAATAAAAAGTAAAAGCCAGGACAGATTTCTAAACTGCTTGAATCTTAAACATGTCCCAACTTGTACATAGAATTCCTGAGCAAAGCGTGTAACTCTCTTTTGCACAAGGCATTTAAGCACAACACATCAATGATCATTAGATGACCATTAAGATATTCCCCAGGGATGAACTCTAGGAAGCTATCCTTTAAAGTAAAAATAAGAATAGTAATAAGAAAAAAAATAGCTCATACTCCATAATTCTTGACAGTTTACAAACAACTTTCAAAATTTCAAAATACTGAATTTTAAAGATAATGTTCAAAATATGTCTTATAATTTTGTATAATTTTAT
>NW_006210047.1:215775-216140 GCF_000334495.1 Tupaia belangeri chinensis | reverse complement strand
TTAAGTGGGGACATACAAAACTTTTTGCTATGTAAAGTAAATGTTTGTGGAAAAATATAAAAATAAATAAATGAAAGAAAAAAGTCACAAAAAAACAAAAACAAACAACAAAAAAAAGAGGTGGCACTGCCTCTAACATTACCCCCCCCAAAAAAGATAATTAATAAAAAAAAGCAGGAAAAAAATAAATAGATCTAATTAAAAAGATATTGCCTATATTAAAAACCCCAAAAAAGATAATTAATAAAAAAAAGCAGGAAAAAAATAAATAGATCTAATTAAATAGATATTGCCTATATTAAAAAAAAAAAGAAAAAAATAAGAAAAAAAAAAAAACAGGGAACCAGCAGTTAGCGTAATGGCTA
>NW_006210047.1:199332-214550 GCF_000334495.1 Tupaia belangeri chinensis | reverse complement strand
ACAACAAAAAAA
Organism: Tupaia belangeri chinensis; assembly: GCF_000334495.1. Classification (NCBI taxonomy): domain Eukaryota; kingdom Metazoa; phylum Chordata; class Mammalia; order Scandentia; family Tupaiidae; genus Tupaia; species Tupaia belangeri. Next base: position 214,538 of record NW_006210047.1, on the reverse strand, counting down.
AAATGTGCAAAAATGAATTTTAAAGATAATGTTCAAAATATGTCTTATAATTTTGTATAATTTTATAACTCTATAACAACAGAAGCAGTATGGTTTCAAATATATATATATATATATATATTAGAGTGCAGACACTCGGTATATATTAAGTGGGGACATACAAAACTTTTTGCTATGTAAAGTAAATGTTTGTGGAAAAATATAAAAATAAATAAATGAAAGAAAAAAGTCACAAAAAAACAAAAACAAACAACAAAAAAAAGAGGTGGCACTGCCTCTAACATTACCCCCCCCAAAAAAGATAATTAATAAAAAAAAGCAGGAAAAAAATAAATAGATCTAATTAAATAGATATTGCCTATATTAAAAAAAAAAAGAAAAAAATAAGAAAAAAAAAAAAACAGGGAACCAGCAGTTAGCGTAATGGCTATGTCGCTGGACTCCCACGTAGTAGACCGCAGTTTGAGTCCCAGACCCGGTGGCTTAAAACTCATGCCGGGCGTGTGTGCGTACGTGCCCAAGATCCCGAGAGGAGAATGGAGGAGAAGGGATTGCTGCGTGACCATCCCCCCTGGGGGGGTGATTTCTTGCTTTCTGTCTCTATGTCTCTCTCTGTCTGTCTGGCGAGCGCATGCACCCTATAGCGAAAAACCTCTCAAAACAAACAAACAAACAAACAAAAAAACACAAATAACTGAGTAGAGGCATTAGAGGTCACATATTGCAAGGGAGGCTAGGAGGCAGTAGAACAGGAAAATACCAAATAGAAAAACAAGAAAGAAAAGTGTCAACCAAGAATTCTATATCCACCAAGACTATCCCTCAAAAAAAGAAATGAAAATAAAGAAATTCCATGATAAGCAAAAACAGAGAGAATTAATTGCTAGCACAGCTATCTTACAAAAGAGCTAAAGGACATCCTCAGGCTGAAAGGAATAACAATAGATGGTAACTTGAATCCACAGGAAGCAATAAAAAGGACTAGTAAAAGGTGAGACTATAGTTAAACATAAAAGAGAGTATTTTTTTCTTCTTTTTTTAAAATCAATACTACTCAGCCATAAAAAAAACAAGACACTGGATTAATAGAAAGTAGATGAATATCAGGACCAGTAGTTGGCGTAATGGCTAAGTGCTGGACTCCCATGTAGTTGAGTGTGGTTCAAGTCCCAGACCCCATGGCTTAAACTCATGCAAGGCGCGTGTGCGTGCATGCCCAAGATCCCAAGAGAAGAATGGAGAAGGGATTGTGGTGTGGCCATCCCCCTTGGGGGGTGATTTCTCACTTTCTGTCTCTGTCTTTCCGGTGAGCACACGTGCCCTATAGTAAAAATCTCTCTAAAAAAAGAAAGTGGATGAATATGGAAGATCTACTGCTGAGTGAAGCAAGCCAGGCTATGAAGGAGAGACACTGTATGTCTCCACTTAATATATACCAATTGTCTGCACTCTACGACCAAAACTGATTGACTAAAAGATATAGAAACATAGAAAATGGTTTTGAGTACCAGGTATAGTGTGGGAAAAGGGAGGGTGAAGGAGGAGACTCTGAGGAAGGATATTAAGGAGGAAAAGAGAGAGGTAAGGCATTTATGGGACAAAGAAAAGCATTATTAGCTGTTGAAGATAACATGTATAGTATTGTCAACTGGATTGGTGAGAAATGTATACATGTTGAAATATTCACTTTGCAAGCTAAGTGACATATGTGATTGAATATATAAAAGAAATTTTAAAATAAAGGTCAACTGAATAAAACAATAATTTTTAAAACTATATTGTTGGTCTTATATTAAGATACAAAATATGCTTTATTGGGACCAGCAGTTGGCGTAATAGTTATGTCGCTGGACTCCCATGTAGTCGACCACGGTTCAAGTCCCAGACCCAGTGGCTTAAACTCATGCTGGGCGCGTGTGCATGAATGCCCAAGATCCCGAGAGGAGAATGGAGAGGAAGGGATTGCAGTGTGGCCATTCCCCCTGGGAGGTGATTTCTCTCTTTCTGCCTCTCTGTCTCTCTCAGTCTTTCTGGCGAGCGCACGTGCCCTATAGCAAAAACCTCTCCAAAAAAAAAATAAAGATACAAAATATGCTTTATTAATAGCACAAAGGATTGGAAAGCAAAATTTCCCTAATATCACTGAAGTAAAAGTACTATTACTCTATTCTAAAGTGACATACATATTGCAATCCCCAGAGCAATTAAATAAAAAACTCCAAAAATTACAGTAAAATAATCAAAAAGGTGTACATAATAGTGCACAATAAAATAGCTATATAACATAAAAGAAGATAGTAAAGGAGAAACACAGGAGCAACAAAGAAAAGAAACCATTCTGGGAAGCAAATCTAAAGTTTATCATACACAGCTCATTAGGCTGTTTGCTGTTGCTGCTGTGGTGGTGAATAGTAGGCACAGTGGTTTTCCCATAATGGCTGAGGGTAAAGCAATGATTAGGTCTCTTAAAATAAAAATGTAAAAATCACTTTAAAAAGGCTATTTCTAGTATGAAAATTGGAGTAGTGGTGAGAACAAAGAAAAGTGGATGAATTTAAAAAGAAATCAGGATGTAGAATAAATAACATATTGTAGGGGTTAGTTGTAGGGAGTGGAGGAGACCAAGGATTCCTCAGATTGAGCATGTTTAAAGTTGAATTCCTATTATCCTCCCAAACTTGCTGTTCTCCTATGCCCACAATCTCTGTGAATAGATTTGCATATAGTCACAGAGTAGGTATCCAATGATTGTTTTTGAAGTGGATGAGTAGAGTATTATGACTAGAGTAAAAATAAATGAACAGAGTAAAACTACAGCTAAGCAAAGCAGTCACCAGGTGCTGCTGTGCCAAAAAGTCAGTCCTAAACTCAGCCTCCAGATCGATTCAGCAGATGTCCAGCACAATTTCCCTGTCATTTTTACAGACCACTTGGTAAATCATCATGTCCCTCACCCAGAAAACACCCACTCCCAAATTAGTCACTCACTGCTCCCCTTGAGCCTGCAAGTGTGGTGCAGGCTGTTTTTTTCCAAAAGCCTCTTATTTTGGAGAGGTTTTTGCTATAGGGTGCGTGCGCTCGCCAGACAGAGAGAGACAGAGAGACAGAAAACAGGAAATCACCCCCCAGGGGGGATGGCCACACCGCAATCCCTTCTCCTCCATTCTCCTCTTGGGATCTTGGGCATGCATGCACACGCACCCAGCATTGAGTTTAAGCCACCGGGTCCAGGACTTGAACCACGGTTGACTATGGTTGACTACATGGGAGTCCAATGACATAGCCATTATGCCAACTGCTGGTCCCCCAAGAGCCTCTTATCCTGTAAATGCTTACACAGGACTATGGCAGCTGCATGTACAGCCCAAATGAGCATGGGGGACCTTTACTGTTGTTGTAGAAAGGGGGTCATGGTGGAGCCTAATTGGTAGATGTATTTTCAATTTGACTCCAAGCAAAAAGAGACTCTTCCCATCAAACAGGCTTATGAATCCAGGGGTCTCCCTCCACTGCCCTGGCAGACAGAAAACAGCTGTCAGAAACATTGGAGACACTGAGGGATCAGTTTGGATATTTTACTGCCATTCCCAGGGTTGACAAGCAGAGATACAGAACTGCCTGTGGTTCCTCATACAGACGCCAAAATGAGGAAGTGATGTGTCCCAGTCCACATTTCCAAGAAATAAAGAATTAGGTAGGGTACGCTAAAGAAGTCCCCAGTGTCCACCACTCCAGCTTTATGTATCATATGGTTTGCATTACGATAATCATCTGCTCCTTAATGGGGAGGAATTGGAAGTTGATACCACAATGTTGGTCAATATAATGTTTATAATTCTTCTTTGCTTTTATAGAAAGTGTAAAATAAATTCTGCAGTTTTTACTACAGTGTGTCCTGAAAAGGCAATATCAAGCTAAGAAGGAATTCTAGAAGATGGTGTCTGGAGTTGGATTACAGACATGTTTCTAAGTAAGATAAATCAAGGTTTTCTTTTCAGCAATTGGGTATGTATTAAATCATCCAACTCTTGCTTTTGCTAGGGAGTGTATCACGTTCATTCAGCAAATTTTAGAAAATCATCTGGTTAAAATCTTTAATAGTAAAGCTTCAAAGAAGCATTCTTGAGGGGTGATATTCAATTAATTTGTTAGAAGAATGTCGTTTCCAGTTTTCAGGCCAGTCAGTAGTATTAAAAACCTTTCCAAAGTTTTTTTCAGAACAGAAAGAGAGCTTCCAAGCCTAACTTTCTCAGTGCCCTACTCTGCAACTCAGTCTTGCTCCCGAGGGGCAGACAAAGGGTAAAATTTGGGCAGAGAACATTAGTGGATAAGAAAAGAAAAGGGCTGCAAGGTCTTGCAGACAGTCGAGTTTCACCGTATACTCCACCGCCTAGAAAAGTAAGGCACGGAGAAGGTAGGGATTCACTGAAAGCTAGACACCCAAGTCAGCGACAGACCAAGGACTGAAAAGTCCGCCTGAGTTTAAAGCAATGTACACTGGGCGTCAGTCCCGACGCGAATACTAGGCCCATCTAGCCCCGCGCTGATCTCAGAAAGGACTCGGTTGCGCAAGTGGCACAAACCATGACGACAGCCCTGCAGCAAGGCAGGAGGGGCCCTCTTCGCGAAGGTTAAGGTGAGTACTGCAGTCGGAGAGGGAGTCACCGAAGCCCGACCCACCCTATCCATTGCACTCACTTAGGGCACCCGGTCTCCAACTCATGGGGCAGAACCCACCTGTGCAAATGTCGCGACTCCCAACTCCACAGGAACCTGCAAAACTGCAAGCAAGGAGGGCCTCGGAAGGCCACCTTTTGTTCCCCACCCCCAGCACCAAACCGTCGGCTCCAGGATTCCCTCCCCCAGCCGGTTTAGGCACAGCTGCAAGCCCTGAGGCCCCGCCCCACTCCTTCCCGCAGTGTAGGGTGGGTACCTCCAGCTCCTGAGATCTCTGTGGTCGCAAGGACATCCTCTAGCCTGTGATCCAGAAGGATTGGGCCAGAGCGCTTTCTAGTCAGTCGCCGTCATTGAACAGATTTGGAATCAGGCGCAGGGAGAAGAAAATAAAAAAACTATACTGTGTGTAAAATTCGGGTCGCCTGCCTGCCAGTACAGTGCTCCTCCCCCAACTACACTTCTGTTTATGGTAGCCTGTGGAGGTTTGCTACAACCAAAATTCTTCCGCTGCCCTTCCACCACTTTTTTGAATTTAGGTATATCACATGACACTCACTGCTGGACTCCCATCGATTCAGTCGAGCACTTTTAATTCAGAGTCTAGGTACAGAGTTAAATACAGAGAGCATTAGAAGAGAATTAGCCTTCAAGAATGAACACTTTATGCAGGTGAAAACTTAAGAAAAGCACATGATAAAAAGAATGAAACAGTGAATTAAAAATAGTATGTGCAATCTGGAATAGTAAAATAGTATGTGGAGGGACCAGCAGATGGTGTAATGGTTACGTGGCTAGACTCCCATATGGCTGACTGCAGTTCGAGTCCTGGACTGGTGACTTCTAACTCACGCTGGGCATGAGTGCTTGAGTGCCAAGATCTTGAGAGGAGAATGGAGGAGAAGGGATTGAACCATGGCCATCTGCCTTGGGAGATGATTTCTCACTTTTTGTCTCTCTATCTCTCTGTCTTTCCAGTGAGCACATGTACCCTATAGCAAAACTCTCTTTAAAGAAAACAATATGTGGAAATCTGGGGTAAAAGAAAAAATTGAGAGCATAGTCAAGAAAATGCAACATTTCCTTCTTTGTGAATTCTTCCCTGTCTTTCTCAGATAAGTTTATAGTCTTTTCCATAGGTTCAATTTGCTCAGTAGATCTAGAATACCATTTATTTTAGATTGTAATTTCTCTATTTGCATATCTGTGTTTTCCAAAAACAAGTACCTTCTTGAGAGGATAAAACTTCTATTTCGTATGTTTGTTTTCCAAGCACAGAGCTTAGCATGTGTATTAAATGAGCATTTATTGAAACTGTCTAGAAACAGTGAGTAGACAGATAAAAAGTTGTATTTAGAATGTAAATTAATGTAAAAAGGAATAACTGAATAAGGTGAGATTCTGCATTTAGTCTGGCTGGTATTTACTCATGTAACAAGCATTAGTGAGTGCCTATTCTATGTCAGGCACTGTACTGAGCTCTGGGTATAAAATGATACACAAAAGACCAAGATATAATCCATGTCCTTGTGGTCTCATGTTTATAAACATATAGAAGAAGCAAGAATAGCACATGGTACAAGTTTCTGTGATATGAAGAAACATAGAAGTGGCAATTAGAGTGAATGAGATCAATAAAGATAAAGCAAAATCAATAAATAAGTGTTAGGCAGGGGACCAGCAGTTGCCGTAATGGCTATGTCGCTGGACTCCCATGTAGTCGACTACGGTTCGAATTCCAGACCCGGTGGCTTAAATTCATGCCGTGTGTGTGTGTGTGTGTGTGTGTGTGTGTGCGCGCGCATGCCCAAGGTCTTGAGAGGAGAATGGAGGAGACAGGATTGCAAAGTTGCCATCCCCCATGGGGGGTGATTTCTTGCTTCTGTCTCTCTGTCATTCTGGCAAACACATGCACCCTATAGCAAAAACCTCTCTCTCAAAAAAAAAAAAGTGCTAGATGGGTCCCATATCTCACCAGTTAAGTTTTGTGTTTTGGGAACTGGATCCCTCATGGCCCACTATGAATCCTGGCTCTAATGTCTTGGAAAACATGACAGGCATGTATTCAAGAGTACCCAAAGTCTTGACAGGATGGACAAGAGGAGGATGGACAAGTGGAGGAAAAACAATTGTAGCATGACTATACCCCATTGAAGGATTCTCTCTTGCTCACACACATACACATGTGACTTCTGGTAATTAAACATTTTAAAAATGCTTTTTAAAAACAGAAAGTACTCAGAAAGAGGGAAAAGGCTGGTAGATCTTGTGTAAGGGTTAGAAAAAGAAGTCAACTGCCATAGTAATAGTAATGAACATTTATTAAACCTGAACTGTATGCTAACACTAGGCTAAGTATTTTATAACAAACATTTAATGAAGATAGTATTATTATCACTACTTTAAGGATAAGGCAACTGAGGCACATAAAAGTTAAGCAATTTCACCAGGATCACATAGCAGTTACATTTCAGAACTAAGATTCAAATCTAGTTTATCTGGCTCTAGACATAAGACTTTGGCATAGAACTTGCTTAATATTAGCAGAGTGGTCCTTCAATGGGTGATACCATCAAGCAACAGTGATCTTAGCATAAGAAATCAGCAGCAAGCCAGAGCAGAGAAAGAAGAAAATGGTAGATGCAGATGTCTTGAGTACTACCTTTTTTTAAAAAGTTTTTTCCATGTTAATTGATTTATTTTAATAAAATTTATAAACACTATACATCTTTATAGAATACAAAATGGGTTTCCCACTATGAATAGAGTGTGTATTAGTCAAGTAATAAATATTATCATATATGCTGTCATCAACAGATAACTTTTCATTTTTGTTTATATTAATAATTTCTCTGACCTTCTCCCTCCCACACCCATTAACTACCTCCTCCTATACTGTCTCCAGTATCTTTAGTTGTCCTCCCTGCTATTACACCTTCCAATCTCTCAGTCTCTCCCATAGAGTGCAGACATTTGGTATATATTAAGCAGGGACATGCAATGCATGTCTTTCGTAGTCTGGCTTGCTTTCCTTAGCGTTAAATCTTCCATAATTATCCACTCTGTATCAAATGTCAGGGGTCTCATTTTTTATAGCTGAGTAGTACTCCACAGTGTATATGTGCCACATGTTTTCAATTCAGTGATCTGTTTTGGACATATGGATTGATTTCATGTCTCAGTAATTGTGAATAATGCTGCAATAAACATGGATGTGCAAATATTTTCCTATCCTCTGTGTAGATAGCCATGAGTGGAATTCCTGTGCTGTATGGTAGTTTAATTTGTAGGTTTTTGAGGAACTTCCATATTTTTACAGTGGCTGTACTAAGTTTACATTCCCACGAACAGTGTCGAAGGGTTCCCTTTTCATGACAGTCTTGTCAGCATTTATAATTCTGTTTTTTTTTTTTTTTTTTAATCTTAGCCATTCTGACTGGGGTTAAGTGGTACCTCACTGTGGTTCTGATTTGCATTTCCCTTGTAATGAGAGATGTTGAGCATTTTTTCATGTTTTTTGGTCATTCGTGTGTCTTCCTTGGAGAAGTGTCTGTCCAGCTCATTTGTCCACTCTTTCATTAGATTTTTTGTGTGTGCGTGGAAAAGCTACTTGAGTTCCCTGTATTTTCTGGGTTTTGGCCCCTTATCTGAGGCATAGTTTGCAAATATATTCTCCATTCTGAGGGCTGTCTCCTCATTCTAATTATTGTTTCTTTTGCCATGTAGAAGCTTTTTAGCTTGCTGTAGTCCCACATGTCTATTTTTGGGATTATTGCCTATGCTTTGGGGATCTTATTTAAGAAGTCTTTGCCTACTCCAATGTCTCCAAGAATTTCCCCTGTGTTTTGCACCAGTAGTTTTATAGTTAGAGGTTTAACATTTAGATCTTTGACCCATTTTGAGTTGATTTTTATTAATGGTGAGTGATAAGGGTCTAGTTTCATTTCTCTGCAGGTGAATATTCAGTTTTTCTAGCGCCATTTGCTAAATAGGTTTTCTTTTCCCCACTGGATTATCTTGTGCCCTTTGTCAAAGCTCAGTTGGCTGTACGTTATGGAGTTTATTTCTGGGTTCTCTAATCTGTTCCATTGATCTGAATACCTGTTTTTGTGCCAGTACCATGATGTTATAATTATCACAGCTTTGTAATATTATAAAATTAGGAAGTGAGAGGCATCCTACTTTATTTTTTTTCCACAGTATTCCTTTAGTGATATGGGGCCCTTTATGATTCCAGACAAATTTTATGTTTATTTTTTCTATTTCTGTAAAGGCTATCTCTGGTAGTTTTATTGAAATTTCATTGAACTTGTAAATCAATTTAGGATTGATATTTTGATTCTACATCTTAGAAGTTGTGAATAATGCTGCAATGAACCTGGATGTGCAATCCAGGAACATGGAATGCCTTTCCATTTTTGAATTTTATTTTCAATTTCTTTCTTCTAGTGTTTCATTGTTTTCCTTGTAAAAGTCTTTCATTTCTTTGCTTAGTTTTATTTCTAGGTATCTTTGTGCATGTGTGTGTGTGTGTGTGTGTGTGTGTGTGCGTGTGTTGTAAATGGGTTTGCTTTAATCAATTCTACCTCAGTCTGTTCATGGTTAGTGTATAAAAATGCTGCCGTTTTTTTGTATGTTGATTTTGTATTCTGCCACTTTATTGTATTCATATATCTCTTCCAGGAGTTTTGCTATTTTGGATTTTCTATGCATATACTCACTTCATCTACAAATAAAGGTAGTTTTACTTTTTTTAACCTATTTGAATGCTTTTTATTTTACTCTCTTGTCTGATTACATTCACTATGACTTCCAGTACTATATTGAAAAGGAGTGAAGAAAGTGTGCAGCCTTGTCTTGCTGCAGTTTTTAGTGGAAACTCTTTCAGTTTTTCCCCATTCTGTATGATGTTAGCTGTGGGTTTATCATAGATAGCTTTTATTGTATTGAGAAATGTCCTTCTATGCTGATTTTGCTGAGAGTCTTAATTGTGAAACAATGTTATGTTTTATCTAATGCTTTTTCTATATCAATTAATATGTTTTTTAAAAAATATTTCCTTCTGTTAATGTAATGTATTGCATTTATTGTTTTGTGTATGTTGAGCCATCCTTGCATTCCTGTAATAAAGCCTAACTGGTCACAGTTTATTCTAGATGGGAAACCACATTTAGTATGTTGTGATGATGCACAGTGTATAATCTTTTTAGTGTGCTGTTGAATACGATTTGCTGGTATTTTGTTGAGAATTTTTGTGTCTGTATTCATCAGGAATATTGGTCTGTAGGTTTCTTTTTTTGTTATCTCCTTGTCTATTTTGGGGATCAGGATGATGGAGGGTTTGTAGAATGAATTTGACAGTTTCCTTTCTTTTGAATCTTATAAATAGTTTGAAAAGAATCAGGGTTAGCTCTTCTCTAAGTTTTGTAGAATTTTGAAGTGAAGCCATTGGGACCTGGACTTTTCTTTGTTGTGAGACTATTTGTTACTGATTCAATCTTCTAGCTTGTTATGGGTCTATTTAGGCTGTCTGTTTCTTCCTGGTTCAATGTTGGTAAGGTATATGGGTCCAGAAATTTGTCTAGCTTATCTAGGTTTTCTTGTTTGTTGGCAAATTATTGCTGATAATATTCTCTTATGATCTTTTGTATCTCTGTTATGTCTGTTGTAATATTGCCTGTTTGATGCTAATTTTATTTATCTGATTCCTTTCTCACTTCTTGATTAGTGTAGCTATCAATGTGTCAATTTTATTTTCATCCCAAAGAAAGAGTTTTTAGTTTCATTCACTTTCCATGTAGTTCTTTTATTCTCTATTTCATTTATTATTCTTGTTTAACTTCTCCTGGTATTTTTTAGGACTTTTTGGTTGTTGTTTATCCAGTTCCCTCAGATGTGTCACTAGGTTGTGTATATTGTCCCTCCATCCCCCATGTGCATTAATTACTATGAACTTCCCTCTTAGGACTGCTTTCACTGTTTTACATGGGTTATAAAAACTTGTATATTCATCATCATTGGTTTCTATGAATCTTTTTATTTCAGTCTTAATTTCTTGAGGGGTTGTGAAGTCATTCAGGAGTAGGTTGTTTCATTTCTATGTGTTTGTGTATTTTTGAGGGTTCTTTCTGAATTTATTTCACATTTAATTCCATTGAGATCAGAAAAGATACTTGATATAGTTTCTATTCATTTGAATATGTATTGTTTTGTGCACTATCATGTGGCTGATCTTTAAAAATGTTCCATGTGTGGGTGAGAGGAATGTGCATTTTTTGGTTGTTGGGAGAAATTATCTATAGATGTCTGTCAAATTCATTTGATTTATAGTTTCACTTATATCCTATATCTCTTTGTTTATTTTTGTCTAGATGACCTACACAGAAGGGACAGTGTGGTGTTGAGATCCCCAGTGAACAGTGGGTTACAGTCTATCTTTCCCTTTGTGTCTAGCAGTCTTGCACATATTTGGGTCTTCTAGTGTCAGGTGAATAAATATTTATGTGTTGTGTCCTCTTGGTGAATTAGACCTTTTAATACTATATAGTATCCTCCTTTGTCTCTTTTTACAGTTTTTGTCTTGATGTCTATTTTGTCTGCTATGAGTATTACAACTCCAGTTTTTGTTGTTCCTATTTGCATGGGATGTCTTCTTCCAGCCCTTCACTTTCAGTCTATGTATGTATTTATGAGTGAGGTGTGTGTCTTGTAAGAAACATGGGGCTCCTGTTGTTATTTTGTTTGTTTGTTTTTAATCTATTCAGCCAGTCTGTCTTTTAATTGGAGAATTTAATCCCTTAACATTCAACATTATTATTGATATTTTTCTGACTTATTCCTGCCATTGTGTTAGCCATTTTTTTGGTTGCTTTTTGTTCTATTATTTCTCTTTTTCATTTTCCTGATACAGTACTCCCTTCAGTACTTCTTGAAGAAGTGGTTTAGTATTGGTGTATTTTTTTCAGTGTTTGCTTGTCTGTGAATGATTTTATTCATTCTTCCCAATTGAAGGATAATCTTGCCAAGTATAGTATTCTTATTTGAAATTGTTTTTCTTTTAGCATTTTGAATATGTCTTCCTATTCTTTCCTTGCTTGCACTGTTTCAGTTGAGAGGTATGACATTAGCCTAATAAGATAACCTTTGTAAGTAACTTGATGATTTTTGTCATTTAAAAAAATATTGTTTTTGTCTTTGATTTTGACCTGTTGGCTTGAAAATCATGCCAGGAATGTGTGTGTGTGTGTGTGTGTGTGTGTGTGTGTGTGTGTTCCAAATCCCAGAAGAATAGAAGAGAGGGGATTATGGTGTGACCATTCCCCTGAGGGGTGATTTCTCACTTTCCCTCTCATTCTCTCTCTTTCTCTCTGTCTCTCTCTCTTTCATCTCTCTACAGTGAGCACATGTACCCTATGACAGAAACCTTATTAAAAAACAAAAACAAAAACAAAACTATAGCTGGGTGGTAGAAGGCACCAGGGGGAAAGTGCCTTTTTGTCCCTTCACAGCTCACTGATCCTGCTCATTCCTCTTAGTGGTACTTTGTTGAGCACACTTGAGACGTAGGCAAAGGACTTGACTTCTCTGACCTTCAATCTCTTATTTCACAAACAAGCATAATAGTATCTGGTTGTTTCCTCCTTTTTGCAGCAATTGCACTCTTTAGTCCCTCAGGTTTAGTTAGCACTTGCTTTCAATAACTTAGTGTCACAATTGTTTATTTGTTGGTTTCCCTTGTTATGAAGTATGTACGTGTGTGTGTGTGTGTGTGTGTGTGTGTTGTGTAACAGCAGACACAGTATCCAGCATAGAGTGGAACAAAGAATATTTGTGGAATAATTTAATTAATGACTTAATAAAAAGCTACAGCTACAATTGCTAGAAAATAATAATAGTATCTGGGTCCTTTTATACTCTAGTTACGTTGGTCTTCCTTCTGTTCCTAGAAGACACCAAGTTTGTTCCTGTTCTGCCTCCAAAATATAATCTGGTCATCCATTTCTCTCTGCATGCACTGTTAACACTTAAGGCTAAGGACAAGCAATTTTTTCAATAAAGGGTTAGGTAGTAAATATTTTAGGCTTAATAAAACATGTATAGTCTCTGTCTGTAGCTACTCAATTCAACATTCATAGAGTTAAAGCACTCACAGAAAATATGTACATGAATGACTATGGATGTGCTCCAATTAAAAATATTTATAAAAATAGTCAGGAGGGAGAGGCAAGGGGCAGGCTTTCAGAAGAAGACACCTTCATGGCTCTTGAGAACTGGTGATTTCAGGTAAAAAAGAGAAATGAGGATTTTCTACTGATAATTCAGCCTCCACCCCACAAAATCAAGTGGAGAGGCAAGGGGCAGGCTTTCAGAAGAAGACACCTTCATGGCTCTTGAGAACTGGTGATTTCAGGTAAAAAAGAGAAATGAGGATTTTCTACTGATAATTCATCCTCCAACCCACAAACTCAGGTGACATCAAAACAGAACAACAAAGAGATTTCAGATTACCTCTTTCTCCATGCTCTTGAACGTTGAGATTGAACTTCAAGTTTAGGAAGAAACACACCATCCATCAGATGACTAGAAATCACCACAGGGCCACAAAAAATATGGGAAAGCAAGAAAATACCTCTCCTCCAAGGAAAAAGAGTAGCTCTTCTTCATCCACAGACAGTTCAATGAAAATGTCTGATAAAGAATTTAGAATATTCATAATAGTGAAGCTAACTGAGATGGAAGAGAAGAGAGACAATGAACTGCAGAAGAGAAAGGAAAAAGGAGCTGACAAATTCCAGGAGGTGAGGAAATTCTTGCAAGATCTAAAAGAGGAATTACACACTTTAAAAAATAATCAATGGGACTTCCATCTTTCAACACCTGGGCCAGGAACTCTAAGGGAGGACTACCCACTGTAGCTCCAGCCCTGGGACCCCCAAGCCAGAGACATTATGGTTGCAAAGTTTCTATAATATATCTTGATTGTGATTTTGGTTACATAATGTATACATTTGTGAAACTCATTGGCCCGTACAGTTAAGATTTATACATTTAACTACATATAACATATACTTCAATAAAAATTAAGTTGGATGCCCAGCTGCAGTTGCACAGGCAGTAGAGGTGCTCCTGTGCAATGCTAAAGGTCAAATGGGGAGGTTCTGGGTTTTCATTCTGGGTCTATACATATATGCTGGGCATACCCACGGATTCACCAATGATTTTGGCTGGCTGAAGGGCTAGAAGAAGATTTCATTGTGAGGACCCTCTCAAGTGTCTCTCTCTCTTTCTCTCTCTCTGTTTGGAAATAAATACATAAACTTTAAAAAAATCCATGTAATAAAAAAGAAAAATTCACTGCATAATTGGTGTGATAAGGAAATCTCTTTTGCTATCACAAAGTACTTAATGCCACTATTCATACCACTGCTACTTCTGTGATAGAAATTCAACTTTACTAAAGTGAGTAATGTCTGTGGCTATCAGTTTCATGCTGGAAACTCTATCTGGCAACTATTATTTGCTACTCAAAGAAGAAAAAGTATGAGCATGAGAACAGCTATATTTTATAATTAAGCTCTCACTATCGTTATACTCAGTTTAGTCATTCTCCTTTTATTATGTGATTCTGAATAGTTTTTAACCTTTGTTTTAGCAGAATAATTCCATGCATGTCTTGTGTTATCCACTGGATTTAAGGCAAGAAATATATAAAACAGTGAGATATATTCTAGTCACCAATCATTAAGATGTTCTCATATTGCCACTTTTTCCAGTCTTACTGCTGGTGAGGCAAAGATCCTGAGCTCTGGAGTCTTACAAACCTATGTTTTAATACTGGTACCCTTGCATTGTCCACTCAACCCTTCTTGGATTTTTTTGTTGTTGTTCCTACCACTCCCCAACTTCCATGAGTTTCTTTCTTTCTTGATTAAATGTGCTTGTTGCTTCAATGGTTTCTCATAAAATGAGTTAACTGTCATCACATGCCAGCAGGAAAAACTGTGTCTTCAGGCATTTAGAGGCTAAGTTCCCAAATAGTTTCTACCCCATTTTGGGAGTCAGGATGACATTATCCAAGGTCCACTCATTCCAGTATGGTTGAAGATTTATTTGGGCTTCACAGAGTATTACCAGCAGTATTTAACCCATCTTTTATATAACTATTTTTCTTGCCAAGAGAACCGATGTCTCTGAAGTTCTGAGAAGCCCAGGGAATTCAGGGAATTCTTCGTTTATGCCCCATATTATTCCACAATATCTATGCATCTGAGAGGGGGGTCTCTCTAATAGATCAATGCAGAGGACCCCCACATAGGTGAAGGGTTACCCTGCCCACACTTTTTGGCTTTTCAGAAGCCAGATGCCATCCCCAGATTATAGCTGGATGTTCCCTGTCCCGACCCGGGGAGGGGGGGGACAGCCGAACAGGTTTCCTGAGTGAAGGAGTGAGAGCCGGGACAAGCGGCATAGTGTTATAGCACGGAGACAACACTGTGTCTTCCGGGTCGTCTGTTTATTGGTGGCAGCAAGGG
>NW_006210047.1:195873-199158 GCF_000334495.1 Tupaia belangeri chinensis | reverse complement strand
CGGAGACGACGCAGTGTCACAGCTCTTCAGGCTCGTCTAGAGACGATGTAGGGTTACAACTGTTTAGGGTAGTCTGGAGACTGTGCAGTGTTTCAACTCTTCAGGCTCTCCTGTTCGTCGTCTTCTTCCTGGTCGTCTGTGTCGTCTTCCTGGTCGTCTCTCTACTGTGGGCCAGGCATCATGGTTATGTACACGCTGGTGGGTTGTAAACCGTGGGCCATGATTGGTTGTAAATGGTGGGCCATGATTGGTTGTAAACGGTGGGTTATGATTGGTTGCTTTTGGACCAATCATGAGGTGCCGGATATGCAAATTTGGGGGATTCTAGTAGCCAATCAGAGCAAGGTTTCGAAGGTCAGGTTTTTTGAAGGGAACCAATCATGGCAATTGTTTGCTCTCTGAGAAACCTCGGCAGACTCGCTGGTGCACAACCTCCCACAGTTCCCCACTATAAAGTCAGCCTCTTTAAGTTATAAAGCCATATCCCCACCTAGCAGAGCATTAGGGTAAATAAGTTTCATCCAGAAACAGTAGTAGACAAACACCTGTGATTGGGAGAGCCTGGTGGACATTGAGAAAATACCTCACTTTGCACTTTTCTTGCTCCAAAGTCAGACTATTTGGGCTACAAAACAATGTGATGCAAAGTCTAATAACCTGGGGGATGACAAGAAAATATGACATCACTGCTTTTGGAAAATAGGTCCCACTGGCTTTAGGGAATCTTTTAAACTTGAAGGACTGTGAGTATTGTAAGCAAAATCACTACCCTACAACTATGTGATTTGTTTTAATTATGCTTTGAGCTCCATAATTCTCTGTGTCAGAGGCTAATTCTAGTTATGTCTCTTAACTTTGCCTAGATCTTAATATTTTTACTGTGTTGACGGCCAACCCCAGCTTCATTCTGTAATGGAACCCTGATAGGACCCTTTTTAGGCTATATCTGCTACCTAGAAAACAGAAAAATAAGGAGGTTCCTTGGGAATGACTTTGGACTGCAGACAGAAAATGCTGCAATTCCTTCAGAACAGTACTCATACACACCACATCTGGCATTCACACCCATCTCTTGTGTTTAGCCCGTCAGCTTCAGTTATAGAGTGTGGACACTCAGTATATATTAAGTGGGGACATACAGTGTCTCTCCTTCATAGTCTGGCTTGTGTGTGGAGGAGTGGGGCCTGGGGAAAAACATTTGGAGGAGGGATATGGAGACAACATTGTTGAGACAGGGAGGTAGTATTATATTTTGATCAAGTGGACTGGGGAGAAATGTTCACATATTGAAATGATCACCTTGTAAGCTAAAAAATGTGATTGAATGTATTAAAAAATGTAAAAAAAAATAAAACAGTATTCATATAAATTTATACAAATCAAGAATTAGAAGAAGATGGAACATCACAGTGTCCTGGAAATGACTTTAATTGATTGATACATATGCTTCCAGGGTTTCTTCCCCATGTGACTTCCTAAGAAAACAGTACTCCCTTCAAATTTTAAATTACCTGAAGATGATACTTTTAGCAATAACTTCCCAAGTAAAGCAAAGTAACAGATGGCAAGCAAAGCCCCAATTATGACCATGAAGAAGCATTTCTGGGGCCATCCAATCGCATAGTGATTATGTTGCTGGACTCCCCCATGGCTAAACAAAGCTTGAGTCTCTAACTGGGGGCTTGAAAATCACACCAGGTGTGTGTGCAGGCATATCCCAGATACCAGGAGGAGAATGGACGAGAAGGGCTTGGGGTCCTCCCCCCCTGGGGGGGGGGGGGTGATTTCTGTTTCTGTCTCACTGTCTCTCTCTCTCTCTCTTTAGCAAGTGCACATGCCCTAAGGCAAAAACCTCTAAAAAAAAAAAAAGGCATTTCTAACAGACACCCAGCAGCCATTAAGAGGTTTTAAGTAAACCACTACCTTTGCTGGGCTTCCATATATATGGCACAGTATTTTTCACAATATGTAAAGGATTGCTCTACCCAAGTAGATAATACAGAGAGCCAAGAGAAATGTCTTTTCCAGTTTTGTTGTGTCTTTTGTTCTTAATTCCTAGCTAGATCTCTAAGAATCTCAGATAGTGATTCTCATAACTGAACTTCGCAGAAGGGATGACTCCTGAATTACAACTTTTGATTGTTTATTCTTACCTGTACATTTGTGGCATCACAGGCCTCTAGCAACTTCAAGAACTCTGGGACAAATTTCACAAATTAATGACCTATTTCAAGCACTGGGAATGTAATGGTAAATGAATTTTTCAAATATTATCCAGAATCTTCCTTTCTTCATGGCTGTTGTTCTCCATGACTCTATTTCTCCTTGAATTTGATTCCTGGACTTGTTTTCTAAATTAGAGTGCTCTAATAATAAAAGTCCACATATTTTTAAACAGATAAATGGGCATTTTTCTGAAAATAAGCATAACATATTGAAACACAGCTACACGAAGTATGTGAGGGTGCTTGATTTGAATCAGGATTGTACAGAATTCATAGAATTTAGAGATGGAAGGAACATTATATATCTTTTTATTGCATTTGTTTAGATTTAGTTAAACACTCTCATTTTACAGATGCAGAAACTGATACTCCAAAACGCTAGAAATAATTTTTTCTCTATCTTCATCTGTTATCAGATATTTCTTTATCTAATGCTGTCTCTGTCTCCAGTAGAACAAACTGGCCTTGAATTTTTCATGGTTTGGTTAGGATTTGTCATTACTTGTTTGTGAATCCTAACTCTCCATCCCAATGTGTATCAGAAGAACTTGCAGTTGACTTACTTTCTGCCCAAGTGACATCAGGGAGATAGAATTTTGCCATCCTCTGTATTTCAGAGTATCTAGCAATATTTTGTGAGGATTAAACTCTCTGGCTCTTGGGGACCAGCAGGTGGCATGGTGGTTAAGGTGGGGGATACTCCCACATAACCAACCACAGTTTGAGTCCTGGACCTGATGGCTTGCTTTCACACTTTCCCTCTCTCTTTCACTCCCTCTATGTCTCACTCTGATCAAATTTAAAAAGTGATAATAAATGAATAAATAAAATTTAATAAATAATTATCTCTTCCACTTTCCATGACTTTTAAAAAAATTTTAATTACTATCATAATCTTGTTTTATTACATTGAATCATGTATAACTTTACAATGTATTACATTTCTTTTAATAAATAATTATTTTAACAAATCTCTGCGGGACCGAGAAGGTTCCACATGGCGCCAGCAAACTAGATTTTTCAGGGAATGAAGATTTTCTACTGATAATACAGCCTCCAA
>NW_006210047.1:188408-189782 GCF_000334495.1 Tupaia belangeri chinensis | reverse complement strand
TCATAGAATTTGTTCATCATGAAGGTTCTAAATTCTTTCTCTGACATTTTGGTGACATCCTAAGATTTTAGTTGAGATGGAGGGGAGTTATTCTGTTCCTTTAATGGAGACATATTTCCTGATTTATTCAGACCTGAGTCTCTTCTACTTCTAGCCATTAGAAGATGTATTCACTTTTGAATATCTCTTAGAAGAACGTTTCTTCGACTAGGAGCAAGTGTGTTTCCCTTTTGCTGTGAATTGATGTGTGCGGAAGTACCTCTTCTGTTGTTTTTAGCAATGTGGTCTCAAGAAGGGTACGCGATTCAAGTGTCTAAAGAGTACTATCTACATATTCACAGGAAGTTCAGTACACAGGTGGATCCCAGGAACCTTCCAATAATAGGGAATTTCAGAACTGTGATTCTGGATCTGTGTAATCCCTCTTTAAAGGGAGTGAGGTCCTTGTCTTGGGAACCTGGAAGTGGGCTGGGGGCAGTGCTGCCCTGGCCTCAGTTCCCTTTGCTGGCAAATGGGTTAGAGATGGAATGGGGGGCCTCCCATAGGGCAAGGACCTGTCCGGTCTCTAAAGGGGGTGGGGTCCTTGTCTTGGGAACCTGGAAGTGGGCTGGGGGCAGTGGTGCCCCGGCCTCAGTTTCCCTTGCTGGCAAGTGAACTTGGGCCTCTTATGATTGTTCCTAGTCATCTGGTGATCTACATGTTCCTTACAAAATTATTCAAGGTACCTTTTAGTGTTCAAAGATGTGCAGGAGTAGAAAATTAGTGATCTCTCTTCTTTTTTATTATTTAAATTTATTTATTTACATTCATTAACTATACATCATTACAGCATACAAAATGAGATTTCCATCCAGAATAAACTGTAAATTGGCTCAATCAAGCACATCAACATACATATTATCATCAACAAATAATTTTCCATTTCTTGTTCCTTATATTTTGCTTTTTTTCCTTTTTTGCCATCCTTGATTCCCTATCCCTAACCCTCTGCCCTGTCCAACCCTCCTCCCATTGTCTCTGTTATCCCTGTTTGCTTTCTATGCCTTTCCCCCCATTTAATTGATTTGCTAATGAACTTAATTAATATAAAAATTTCCAATAGCAAGCACAGTTGATATATACATATACATGAACCCAAGTCTGACTTTAGGCATAAACCTCAGTGAGTAGAGTGAACATACTATAAAGTAACACCTAACTGGAGTGATATAGCTTACTGTAGTCATCAAATAGGTATTTTTAATGCATTTTTTTAATTTCAGGAAAAACAGTTTTCTTTTTTTTTCTCTTGAAACTTTAAAAAGAAATAATTAATTCACATTCATCCCCTAAGCATCATCACAGCATACAAAATGTGGTTTCTTATCCAGACTA
>NW_006210047.1:180453-188374 GCF_000334495.1 Tupaia belangeri chinensis | reverse complement strand
TATATTTATATATTTATATATATTTACCCCTATGTCTGACCCTCTGCCCTGTCCCACCATCTTCTTGCAGTATCTCTGATGTCTACAGTTGTCTTCAATTCCTTTTACCCCCACATTTTATTGATCACACAATTTCTTAAATAATCTAACTACTTTCAATAGTAAGTTCCACTGATAATTTCAAGAAAAGCAGTTTTGAAATGCTAAGGAACTTTGCCTAAAACTTAAAGCCTGGAAACAGGTTAGCATTCTGTTCAAATAGTCGGTACATGAACCTATCGACAGCTTAAGACAGGACAAAAACTCTTAAAACAGGACAACAAAGCCTAGAAGAAAAGCTGCACTATTTCAGTCAAAAGTCACAGAATGCTATTTCACCAGTTCAGTTTCATGTACTTAATCTATCTTCTGCTGTGATTCAATTGTCCCAATTGAATTCTGGGATATAATATTCAACTCTTCTGGGCTGTCTCTCTGTTGCTCAGAAATACCCTGCACTGTTGTCACAGGTCCTGGGTGACCAAAAGTCCTCCCTCTTTTTAAAGAGTGGTGAACCTCCAACTGAGCTAATGAGCTTCACTTCAGGAACAAAAAAAGAAGATCATGCAGCACACAATGCTTGTTATGTACTATTCAAAACACAGAAGTTCTGAGAGTCCAAAGGTGAGTGGAGGGGGAAGATAAGCCATGGGTCCCGGCCGTTAGGGCCTGCAGCCTTAGGCAGCCTGGTGTCTGTGATGCCACTTAAACCTGTGTTTATGGTTTTGTGTATGTTGAACTACCCTTGCATTCCTGGAATAAAGCCTAACTGGTCGATGAATAATCTTTGTTATATGTTGTTCGATACAATTTGCAAGTACCTGGTTGAGAATTTTTGCGTCTATATTCATCAGAGATATCAGTCTATAGTTTGCCTTTTTTGTCATGTCTTTATCTGTTTTGGGAATGAGGATGATGAAGGCTTCATAAAATGAATTTGGGAGGCTTCCTTCCTTTTGGATCTTTAGAAAGAATTTGAGTAGAATGGCGGTTAACTCTCTTAAAAGTATTGTAGAATTCAAAAGTGGGAAGATATTTATTACTGGTTCAATTTCCTGGCTTGTTATAGTTCTATTCAGGTTTTCTATGTCCTCCTGCTTTGATCTTGGTAGATTACATGCATCCAGGAATTTGTCCATCTCCTCTGTGTTCTCTTGTTTGTTGGCATATAGTCACTCACAGTGTCCTCTAATGATGTTTCATATTTCTATTGCGTCTGTTATAATGTTGCCTGTTTTATTACATATTTGATTTATCTTGTTTCTTTCTTCTTTTTTAATTGGTCTAGCTAATGGTGTATCGATCTAGTCAATCTTTTCAAAGAACCAGCTTTTGCTTTCATTGGTTTCATTTATTTCTGCTCGAATATTTATTATTTCTTTTTGCCTGGCATTTTTGTGGATTCTTGTTGTTGCTTTTCCAATTTCCTGAGGCATACTGTAAGGTTGTCTATCTGTCACCTTTCCATCTTTTTCTGTGCTCAATAAATGCTATGAATTTCCCTCTTATGAGTGCCTTTGTGGTGTCTCATAGATTATGGAAACTCGTGTACTCATTATCATTTGTTTCCATAAACTTTTTCATTTAAGACTTAATTTCTTTGGTATTAAGAAGTCATTCAGGGGACCAGCAGTTAGCATAATGGCTATGTCGTTGGATTGCCATGTAGTAGACCTCAGTTTGAGTTCCAGATCTGGTGGGTTAAACTCACACCGGGCACATGTGCTTGCATGCCCAGGATCCAGAGAGGAGAATGGAGGAGAAGAGATTGTGATGTGGCCATCCCCCTTGGGGGGTGATTTCTCACTTTCTGTCTCTCTGTCTCTGTCTTTCTGGTGAGCACACGTGCCCTATAGCAAAACAAAACAAAAACAAAACAAAACAAAACAAAAACCTCTCAAAAAAAAAATAAAGAAGTCATTCAGAATAGGTTGTTTAGTTTCTATGTGTTTGTGTATTTTTGAGGGTGTTTCTTAAAATTAATATTGAGTTTAATTCCATCATGGTCAGAGAAGATGCTGAATATAGTGTCTATGCCTTTCAATCTGTAAAGGCTTAATTTGTGTCCTATCACATGGTGAATCTTTGAAAAGGTTCCACACCAGAGTGAGAAAAATTTATATTTTGTAGTCTTAGAGTAGAAAGTTCTATAGATGTCTGTCAAACCCATTTGATTTATATTATCATTTAGGTCCTGTATCTCTCTGCTTATTTTTTGTCTAGAAGATCTGTCTAAAGGAGATAATGGGGTGTTGAGATCTGCAACAATTATAGTGTTGCACTCTCTTTCTCCTTTTAGCTCTAGCAGTTTTTCCTTCACAGATTTAGGTGCTCCTGAGTTGAATCCATAGATATTTATAAGCGTTATGTCTTCTTGATGAATTGGCCCATTTACTATTATATAATGCCCTTCTTTGTTTCTTCTTACAATCTGCCTTGAAGCCTATTTTTGTCTGAAATCAATATTGCAACTCCAGCCCTTTTTTTTATTTCCATTTGCATGGAATATCTGTTTCCAGCCCTTTACTTTTAGTCTATGTATGTCTTTATCCATAATGGGAGTTTCTTGTAGGTGACAGATTGAGGGTTTCTGCTTTTTGTTTTTAGGGTTTTTTTTCCCCCATTCAGCCAGTTCTCTTAATTGGAGAATTTAATCCATTAACATTCAACATTATTATCAGTATTTCCAGACATGTTTCTATCATTAAGTGAGCCAGTTTCTTGGTTGTTTTTTGTTCTCTTATATCTGTCCGTCTGCCTTTTTAGTTTTCCTGGTATAACATTCCCTTCAGAATTTCTTGGAGAGCCGGTCTGGAGTTGGTAAATTCTTTCAGATTTTGTTTATCTGAGAATGTTTTATCTTTTTTTCTCATATGAAAGATAATCTTGCTGGGTATAGTGTTCTTTGTTGAAATTGTTTTTCATTTAACACATTGACTACACTTCCCCATTCTTTTCTTGCCTACATTGTTTCTGATGAGAGGTCCAATATTAGCCTTATGGGATAAAGTTTGTAAGTAACTTGAGTATTCCACTTGTCAATTTTAGTGTCTTGTCTTTGTCTGTGGTTTTGGCCAATCTGGCTATGATGTGCTTTAAAGAGGATCTCTTTGGCTTGATTCTATGTTGGTTCCTTTGTATTTCTTGGGTCTGGACATTTGAATGCCTCTCTAGGCTTGGAAAATTTTCTTTCAGTTTTTCATGGAATAAATTTCAATGTCCTTATTATTTTCTTCCTCTTCTGGGATACTACTTATCCAGACGTTTGGGTGCTTGATGGTATGTAGTATTTCCCATATATTATCATTTTTCTTGATTTTTTTTCAGTCTTTTTGATAATTTTCTAGGTCAGACGTTTTGTCTTCTAAATTCAAGATTCAATCTTCTGAGTGATCTAATCTACTTTTAATACTTTCAGGGGAAGTTTTAATTTCCTGTATTACATTCTTCATCTCATTCGAATCTTTTTCATGGTGTCTATTTCTTCTTTCAAATTGTGAAAGAACTTTCTCATCTCCTGGAGCTCATTGTCTCTTTTTTCTTGCATCTCATTTAATTTGGTCACTATAAATATTCTGAATTGTTTATCCGACATTTCCATTAGTTCCTTTGTGTTTTCTGTGGGTGATGAGGAATTGATGTTTTCCCTTGGGGGAGAGATATTTTGTTGGTTGCTCAAATTTCTTTTGCGTTTGCAATGATTTCTAATAATCTCATGATCTGTATATTCCTTCTTAAATTATTTAGGTTATCTCTGAGTGTTCTATGGCATTCATCAATAGGCAATTAGCAATCTCTCTTCTGCTCTGCTTCTCTGTTGCTCATCAGCACCTTGTACTGTTGTCACTAGTCCTGGGTAATGAAAAGTCCTCCCAGTTCTATAGAACAGGTATGCCTGAAACTGAGACACTGGCTTTCAACTCAGTAACAAAGAAGAGATTGCATGGAAGTCCTGAGAGTTCAAAGACGAGTTGGGGAGGGGATGAGCTATGGGTCGCAGGCCTTAAGACCTCCAGTCTTAGGCGATGTGCCGCGAACAAGGCTCTTCTCTGGAACAGGTGTCCAGATGGGGCATGGAGGGACACAAGCTCATCTCAAAGTCCCAAGCAACAAATCTGAGAGTCCAAAGGCGAGTGAGGGCATGTTCTATAAATTCTGCTAGGTCCATTTGCTTTATGATATTATTTAGCTCCTATGTCTCTCTCTCTCTCTTTTTTTTTTTCTTGATAACCTATCCAGTGATAAGGAGAGGAGGGTGAAATCCCTAACAACTGGTGTGTTGCAGTCTATCTCTCTCAATAGTCCTACTAGTCTTGGGACCAGCCGTTAGCGTAATGGCTCTGTCACTGGACTCCCATGTAGTCAACCGTGGTTTGAGTCTCAGACCCGGTGGCTTAAACTCATGCCAGGTGCATGTACGTGCGTGCCCAAGATCCCAAGAGGAGAATGGAGGAGAAGGGATTGCGGCGTGGCCATCCCCTCTGGGGGGTGATTTCTCGCTTTCTGTCTCTCTGTCTCTCTCTGTCTGTCTGGCGAGCGCACGCGCCCTATAGCAAAAACCTCTCAAAAAAAAAAAAAACCCCACTAAAATAAATAGTTCTAATAGTCTTTATTTTATGTATTTGGATACCTTGGAATTGGGTGTGTAAATATATATAATTGCTATGTCTTTTTAGTGAATTAATCCCTTTAATACTATATAATGTACTCCTTTATCTCTTTTTACTGTTTTTATTTTGAAGTGTATTTAATATATTTTCAGTATCACAACTCCAGCCCTTTTGTTTGTTTCTTTCTGTTTTCATGAAATGAATTTTTCCAGGACTTCACTTTCAGTTTATGTATGTCTTTATCAATGAGGTGTATTTCTTGTAGGTAGCATATCGAAGGTTTTGTTTTTTTGTTTGTTTTAATCCATTTTGCCAATCTGTGTATTTTAATTGGAGAATTTAATCCACTCACTTTCAATGTAATTATCAATAAGTGCAGCGTAATCCTTGCCACTTCATTAGGCATTTTATTTGTTGATCTATATTTTCTCATTTCTATTTGTCTTCCTTTCATTTTTCCTGGTGTTGAATTCCTTTATGTAGTTCTTGAAGAGATAATCCAGTGTTGGTAAATTGTTTTGGTTTTTGTTTATCTGAGAATGACTTTATTTGTTCTTCCCATGTGAAGGATAATCTTGGTGGATATAGTATTCTTGACTGATTTTTTTCTTTCAGATTTAAAAATATATATATTCCTTTCTTCCCCTGCCCACATTGTTTCTGTTGAAATGTCTGAAGTTAGCTTGATAAGGTATCTTTTACAAGTAATGTGATGTTTCTCTCTTGCCACTTTTAGAACATTGTCTTTGTCTTTGACTTTTGCCAGTTTGGCTATGATGTGCCTTGGAGAGAATATTCTTATGTTGAATTTATTTGGTGTTCTTTGTATTTCCTGAATCTAGATGTTTATATGTTTCTCTAGGTTTGGAAAGTTTTCAGACTATATTTCTTGAGAGATTTTCTATGCCTTTACTCATCTCTTCACCTTATGGAATATCTGTTATGTAGATATTCAGCCACTTATTGGTGTCTAAATTTCCTGTATGTTGTACTCATTTTAAAAAATTATTTATTTTATTTTACTTATCATTATTTTTAAATTTGCTGTAGGGCATGTGCACTCACCAGAGAGAGAGAGAGAGCAAGAGAAAATGAGACAGCAAGTCATTAGGTCTAGGACTTGAACTATGGTCAGCCATATAAGAGTTCAGCATCTTAATCACCATGCCACCTGTTAGCCTATATTGCACTCTTTTTTTTCCACTTCACAGGGCACATGCACTCTCTGGAGAGACAGAGAGACAGAAAACAAGAAATCATGATCCAGGGTCCATGGCCACACATATCCCCTTCTCCCCTATTCTCTTCTTGGGATTTTGGTCACACACACACCCCTAGCATGAGTTTCAAGCCACCAGGTTCAGAACTTGCACTGTAGTTGACCATGTGGGAGTCTAGCACCTTAACTACTATGCCGCCTGCTGGCCCTTTGTCCTCACTTGTTTTTTTAATAAAGAATTGTTTTATTTAACTTAATTTTATTTATTTATTTTAATTTGACCAGAGAGGGACAGAATGAGAGCGAGATAGAGGGAAAGTGAGAAAGCAAGCCATGAGGTCGAGAACTCAAACCGTGGTTGGCCTTGTGGGAGTCCAGTGCCTTTAACTACCATGCTACCTGCTGACCCCTGTTGTCCTAATATTTAATGTTATATTTTTCCATTCTTTTTTGTGTCTTGGGCTAAATTGGAGGTTTTGTCTTCAAGGTCAGAGATTCTTTCTTCGTCGTCTAATCCAAGAGTCCCTAACATTTCTGGCACCAGGGACCATGGTCATGGAAGACAATCCCTCCATGTACCAGGGAGAAGGGGTTGGTACCAGGATGACTCAAGTGCACCAAGTCCACTGTGCACACCATTTCCACCACTACCACATTGAAATATACAATGAAACAATTATACAACAATAGGGTTTACACTTCCATGAGAATCCAATATCTGGTCTAGGCTACTGTTAATGCTTTTGAGAAATATGATTTCCTGTGTTGTATTCTTCATCTCTGGAAGTTCCTTTTGTTCTTTTAAGGGTGTCTAGCTCTTTATGGAATTCCACCTTCAAGATGTAGAATAATTTTCTCATCTCATAAAATTGGTTGGTTTTTTTTAAAACATTTCATTAAGATTTGTTATGATGAATAGTCTGAATTCCTTTTTTGAATATTTCTGTGATTTCCTCTGTTTTATCCATTGTGAGGAGGAGTTGCTGTGTTCCTTTGAGGGAAATATTTCTCCTTCCTTTTTCATATTTCTTGTGCTTTTATGCTATTTTCTAGTCCTCTAGTGGAGTACTCACTTCCTAGTTTTTGGAGTCAATTCTGTAATGTCAGGAAAGGAAGAACAGCCCTAGGTCCCAAGTGTGCCCCTGGCAACATGCTCCAGGTGGTGCCAGAAGTCAATCACATATTTCAGAACAGAGCAAAGCTTGTATACCCTGTGTATGATATCTAGGGATAGACTAGCTCTTCAGACTCACATAAGTCCTTGGCAATGTGGTCCAGGAGGATCTGAAGGCAAGCCTATCTATGAGACTCAAGACATGGATCCTGAGCAGCCTGTATTTAACTTGGAAGAGTGGTGTCTTTCTCAAGGCTTGAATGTGGCCCTGAGAATGTGACTTGAGGGAAAGGAGACAGAGCTGCCTTCAGGACCTGGGTGCAACCCCAGCAAGGTTGTTTTAGGAAGGGCTAGAAGCCAGCTGTGCATTTAGGATCCAAGCCAAGCTTAAGTACCCTGTGTCTGATTTCTGGCAGCAAGTGACCTTCTGGACTTGAATGCTGCCCTGTCAAGGTCATCCAGGAGGCCGGCAGAAGCAAGTTTATCTGTGAGACACAAGAAACAGGCCCTATGTGGCCTGCATTGGACACCCAGAGGCAGAATGACCATTCATGGATATGGCCCTAGGAAGGTTGTCTATGAGAGGCCAGAAGTAAACCTATCTGTTTAGCCCTCACCAGAGACCACAATCTATAGAGCCTAGGGAGTCAGGAAGGTTGCTCGGATTTGAGCAGACACCCGTTAGAAGTTAGGTGGCTGGGACCAGCAGTTGACCTAATGGCTATATTGCTGGACTCCCATGTAGTTGACTGCAGCTCGAGTCCTGGACCCAGTGGCTTAAACTCATTCTGGGCAAGTGTGCATGTATGACCAAGATCCTGAGAGAAGAATGGAGTAGAAGGGATTGCAGCATAGCCATCCCTCCTGGGGGGTGATTTCTCACTTTCTGTCTCTCTGTCTTTCTGGTGAGTACACATACCCTATAGCAAAAACCTCTAA
>NW_006210047.1:174401-180428 GCF_000334495.1 Tupaia belangeri chinensis | reverse complement strand
TTAGATGGCTAGATCATGGCTTCCAAGATCAGGAGATGATCTGCAGTGGTGTTCTGTTTCCCCTACTCTGACCTAGAGGGGGAATCTCTGGTATCCTTCTCTCTTTCAGGAGTTTGTCCCCTTTCATTTGCCTACACTTACAATTCATGGAGGGCTTGAAGAGTTTTATGATGGGTGGCATCAGTTGAAGCAGGTAGTCATTCCCCTGTCTGAAGGGAGGGAGATTACAGGCCTGTCCTGTCTGCCAGATGGGATAGTGACCAAATTTCTCAGTCTCTGTTGGTATGGGGTGTTATTTTTTGTGTCCTTGCTGCCATCAGCCTGTGGAGTCTTTTCTTTTCTTTTTTTAAAATTTATTTATTATTATCATAATCTTATTTATATTACATTGAATCACATGTAATTTTACAGCGTATTACATTTCTTTTTCCCTAAGAAATTCCATGCATATCAGTCAATACAAAGACATTAAAATTCCCATCATCATCCAATAGCTTTTCATTATTTTTTCCAGATTATTATTATTATTATTCCAGTTATTTTTTAAACATTCAATGACTATTTATCTGTTCGCTTGTAAAAAGACTTTACCCAACTTGAAGTACTTTTTAGACCAGTCCATTTGAGAATACTGTACACGTCATCAGCAACAGGTAATAAACCATATCTCTGTCCCACTAATGTCATGCCTCTCTATTTGTTCTCTTGCTATCCTTCTCCATACTCTTCTTTTCTCCCGTCCCATTCCGCACTTTCTTATCACTGATGTTATGCCCTCCAAAATATCGATCTCTACCATAAAGTGCAGATAATCGGTATATATTAAGTGGATACATAGAATACCTTTCCTTCATATCCTGGAGACTGTGGAATCTTGATCATAGATGGAGCTCCACCTGCTGGTTAGTTAATGGAATAGTGCAGCACGACTGCCTCAGCAGAAAACAAAACAAAAACAAAAACAAAACAAAACAAAACAAAACAAAATACACAGGGAACTCAAGCAGCTTACCCTCCAAAATAAACTATTAACTCAATTAAAAGATGCAAAAATGAGCTGAACAAAAATCTCTCTAAGGACAACATATGAACAGCCAAAAAGCATATGAGGAAATGCCCAATATCACTCATCAAAAGGGAGATGCAGATTAAAACCACAATGACATAGAAAAGATATTGAATGTTGAAGTGGGGAGATTAATGTCTTTGTACTGACCGACTTGCATGGCATTCCCTTTTGAAAAAGCAATGTAATACACTGTAAAGTTATATGTAATCCAATGTAATATAAAGAAGATTATGATGATAATTTAAAAAATTAAAAAAAAAACACAATGAGATATCACCTAACCCCTGTCAGAATGGCAAAGATTAAAAATACAAAAAGTGAAAAAAAATAAAGTGATAAGTGCTGGCGGGGTTGTGGTGAAAGGGGAACTCTCCTACAATGGTTTTTAGTTTCTTATCTGAGGCCTATTTTACAAAAATATTCTCCCATTCTGATGGCTGTCAATTCACACTAATTACTGTGTCCTTTGCTGGGAAGAAACTTCTTAAACTGATATAGTCCCACTTGTCTATTTTAGGGATTATTGCCCATGCTTTGGGAGTCTTATTTAAGAAGACTTTGCCTATTTTTGGAGAGATTTTTGCTATAGGGTGTATGCGCTCGCCAGACAGAGAGACATAGAGACAGAAAGCGAGAAATCATCCCCCAGGGGGTATGGTCACACCGCAATCCCTTCTCCTCCTCCTCTTGGGATCCTGGGCACACACGCACACGTGCCCGGCGTGAGTTTTAAGCCACCGGGTCCGGGACGTGAACCGCGGTCGACTATGTGGGAGTCCAGCGACATAGCCATTACGCTAACTGCTGGTTCCTGCGATGATTTCTTTTAATGGTGAAAGATGGAGATTCATTTTCATCTTTCTGCAGGTGGATACGCAGGTTTTCCAGCACCATTTGCTAAAGAACTTTTCCTTTTCCTAATGAATTGACTGGTATCCTTGGTCAAAAATCAGTTGGCTGTAAGTTTTGGGGTTTATTTCTAGGATCTCTATTCTGTTCTATTGGTCCACCTGTCTGTTTTTGTGCCAATACCATGTTTTGATTATCACAGCTTTATAGTATATTTTGTTTTAATGAGTGATATGTCACCCACTCCACTCTTTTTGTGCAGGATTACTTTTGCAATATGAGGTCTTTTATGATTCCAGACAAATTCTGTAATTGTCTTTTCTAGATCTGTGAAGAATGTCTCTGGTATTTTGATTGGAATCGCCTTAAATATGTCAATTAATTTGAGTAGAATTGCCATTTCGATTATATCAATTTTTCCAATCCAGGAACATAGGATGTTCTTCCACTTTTTTGTGCCTTTTTCATGATCATTTTTGAGATTTTCCTAGTTTCTTTGCAAAGATGTCTGACTTCCTTAGTTAGGTTTATCCTTAAATTTCTACACATTTTGTGGCTATGGTAAAATGGATTCCTTTCTTTAATTCTACTTCTTTTGACTTGTTTGTACATAGAAATGCTATGGATTTTTGGACATTGATTTTGTATCCTGCCACTTCACTGTATTCATTTATTTCTTCGAGAAGTTTTTCATGAAAACCTTTGGGTCTCCTACGTGTACCATCATGTCATCTGCAAATAAAGATATTTTCAACTCTTTTTTTTGACTATTTCAATACCTTTTATACTATTCTCTTTTTCTGACTGCATTGGCTAAGAATTTAAGCACTATATTGAAAATCAGTGGAGAAACTGGGCAGCCTTGTCTAGTACCAGTTTTTTTGTGGAAACGTTTTTAGCATTTCCCAACTTTGTATAATGTTAGCTATAGGTGTTTCATACATAGCTTTTATAATATTGAGAAATGACCCTTCTGTACCAATTTGCTGAGAGTATTAATCATGAAGGGATGCTGCACTTTATCAAAAGCTTTGTCTGCATCATATGGTTTTTATCTTTCTTTCTGTTAATATGGTGTATTGTATTTATGGTCTTATGTATGTTGGAATACCCTTGAATTCCTGGAATAAAGCCCATCTGGTAATGACGAATAATCTTTATATGTTGTTGGATATGATTTGCAAGTATATGGTTGAGAATTTTTGCATCTATATTGATCAGAGATACAGGTCTATAGTTTTCCTTTTTTATCATGTCTTTATCTGTTTTGGAAATGAGGATGATGAAAGCTTCATAAAATGAATTTGGGAGGTTCCTTTCCTTTTGGATCTTTAAAAATACAGCCAGCTGATCTTTGGCAGAAGGTACCAGTCAATCCAGTGGGAAAAGGAATACCTCTTTAGCAAATGGTGTTGGAAAAGCTGGGTATCCACTTGCAAAAAGATGAATCTGAACCCCTATCTGTCACCATTAACAAAAATCAACTCAAAGTGGATCAAAGATCTAAACCTAAGACCTCAAACTATGAAACTACTGGTGGAAAATACTGGGGAAACTCTGGAGACATTGAGGTCAGCAAAGACTTCTTAAGCAAGACCCCGAAAGCACAGGCAATAATCCCCAAAATAGACAGGTGAGATTACATCAGATTAAGAAGTTTCTGCACAGCAAAGGACACCATAATTAGTGTGAATCAGCAACCCTCAGAATGGGAGAGAATTTTTGTTAACTGTGCCTCAGATAAGGAACTGATAACCAAAATACACAGAAACTCATGCGGCTTACCTGGAAGAAAATTATTAACCTAATTAAAAGATAGTAAAATGAGCTGAATAAACAACTCTCTAAGGAGGAAATATAAACAGCCAAAAAACATATGAAAAAAATGCTCAATATCCCTCATCATAACGGTGAAAGGGGAACATTCCTACATTGTTGGTGGAAATATAAATTGATCCAGCCACTGTGGAGAACAATATGGATGTTCCTCAAAGACCTTCAAATAGAACTACCATATGATCCAGCAATTTCACACCTGGGTATCTACTCAAAAAACAGGGGAATGCTCAGTCGGAAAAGCCCTTGCACAACTATTTTTATTGCAGCACTATTCACGATTGCTAAGACATGGAACCAGCCCAAATGTCCACAAACGAATGAATGGGCTGAAAAACTGTGGCACATATACTCCATGGGATATTATTCAGCCATTAAAACAAAACAAAACAAAACAAGATGACCCTGGAATTTGATAAAAAGTGGATAAATATGGAAGATTTGTTGCTGAGTGAAGCAAGCCAGGCTATGAAAGGGAGACATTGTATGTATTCATGTAACATTCAGCCATTAAAACAAAACAAAACAAAACAAGATGACCCTGGAATTTGATAAAAAGTGGATAAATATGGAAGATTTGTTGCTGAGTGAAGCAAGCCAGGCTATGAAAGGGAGACATTGTATGTATTCATGTAACATGACTCTCCACACTCTATGGTAGAGACTGAAAGACTGGAGGACATAAAAGCATTAAAAATTGTTATGGACACTAGAGACAAAGTGGAAAGAGAGTGTGGGAGGAGAAGAGTGCAGGAAAGGAAATTAGGGGGGAAATGGAGAGATAACGTATCTGTGGAACACAGATATAGTTTGTTATCTGTTGATGAGGCTGTGTATAGTATTCTCAACTGGACTGAGATGTGTATCATGCTGGGTAAAATCTCTTTATAATCTAAATGATGTATAGAGATTGAATCTATAAATACTACTACTAATAAAAATAAAACAAAAAAAATAAAAAGATTATCTTTGTTAATTTATGAGATCTTTTGTCGCCCGGTTTTTAGTCAGTATGTTTTTCTTTAGAACAGTATCTTGGGACCAGCATATGGTATAATGTTTACATTGTTGAACTCTCACATAGTCGACCACGATTTGCACATTGTACTTGGTAGCTTAAAATTCACACCAGGCATGTGTGAATGTGTGCCCAGAATTCTGAAAGGAGAATGGAGGAGAAGGGATTGTGGCATGGCCATCCCCTTGAGAAGGGGATTTCTCACCCTCTATCTCTGTCTCTCTGGCGAGTACATGCACCATATAGAAAATATTTCCCTCTCTTTCAAAAAAAAAAAGAACAATATCTCACAATAAAGAGCCTCATGTATAATTCAGTACATACTTGTAGAATAACCATTGGATCAGCAGTCTGATATTCACGACATAATCTAATGTTAAATTTTGAAGGCAATGAATAAGTCTATATTCTCAATATTTTTATTACACACCATATACATACATTTAAAGACCATTCTGTACCATACAAAGATGTGTAATAATTACTTGTAAATTATAAATTACAATAAATATTTTAAAGAAAAAAATTAATAAAAATAAAATAAAGAGTGCTAAAATAAAAAAAAAGAAAGTCTTTAGAAAGGATTTGAGTAGAATAGGGTTTAACTTTTCCTTAAAAGTGTTGTAGAATTCAAAAGCGAAACTATCAGGACCTGGACTTTTCTTTGTTGGAAGGTTATTTATTACTGATTCAATCTCATGGTTTGTTATGGGTCTATTCAGGCATTCTATGTCCTCCTGACTCAACCTTGGTAGATTACAAGCATCCAGAAATCTGTCCATCTTCACCATGTTCTCTATTTTTAAAATTTAAAAAGTTTTTTATTATCATAACTTTGTTTATATTACGCTGCATCACATTTAACTTTACAGTGTATTACATTTCTTTTTCCAGAAGGAATGCCATTCATATCAATCAATACAAAGACATTAAAATCTCCATCATATCCAATAGCTTTTCATTTTTTTCAGATTATTATTATTATTAATATTATTCCAATTATTTTTTAAGCATTCAATCACTATCATTTTGCTTGTAAAAAGACTTTACTCAACATGAAACACTTCTCAGACTTGTCCAGTTGAGAATACTATACACGTCATCAACAGGTAATAAACGACATCTGAATTTCACTAATGTCCTGCCTCTCCATTTGTTCTCTTGCAATCCTTCTCCATGCTCTTCTCTTCTCCTGCCCCATTCCACACTGTCTTATCGCTAGCCATTTTCACTGCTTTTATACCCTCCAATATTT
>NW_006210047.1:167645-171440 GCF_000334495.1 Tupaia belangeri chinensis | reverse complement strand
ACGGCAGGCGACTACGTGGGAGTCCAGTAACATAGCCATTATGCTAACTGCTGGTTCCCCCAATACCAGTTTTTAGTGGAAAATCTTTCAGCTTTCCCCCATTCAGTATAATGTTAGCTATAGGTTTTTCATTGGTTGCCTTTATCGTATTGAGAAATGACCCTTCTATACCAATCTTACTGAGAGTCTTAATCATGAAAGGATGTTGTATTTTGTCAAATGCATTTTCTGCATGAATTGAAATGATCATATAGTTTTTATCTTTCTTTCTGTTGATATGGTGTATTACATTTATGGTTTTGCATATGTTGAACCACCCTTGCATCCCTGGAATAAAGCCTATCTGGTTGTGATGAATAACCTTTTTTATATGCTGTTGAATACAGTTAGCAAGTATCTTGTCAAGAATTTTTGCATCTATATTCATCAATGATATTGGTCTGTAGTTTTCCTTTTTTGTCATGTCCTTATCTGTTTTGGGGATGAGGATGATGGAGGCTTCATAAAATGAATTTGGAAGGTTTCCTTCCTTTTGAATCTTTAGAAATAATTTGAGTAGGATAGGGATTAACTCTTCCTTAAAGGTTTTGTAGAATTCGAAAGTGAAGCCATCTGGACCTGGGCTTTTCTTCATCAGGAGGTAATTTATTACTGATTCAATCTCCTGGTTTGATATGGTTCTATTCAGGTTTGCCATGTCTTCCTGATTCAATCTTGGTAGATTATATGCATCCAGGAATTTATCAATCTCCTCCAAATTATCTTGTTTGTTGGCATATAGTCGCTCATAGTATCCTCTAATGATATTTTGTATTTCTATTATGTCTGTTGTAATGTTGCCTATTCATCACGTATTTGATTTAGTTGGTTTCTTTCTTTCTTCTTCTTGACCAATCTAGCCAATGGTGTGTTGATATTGTTAATCTTTTCAAAGAACCAGCTTTTGCTTTCATTTATTTTCTGTATAGTTCATTTATTTTCGATTTCATTTATTTCTGCTCGAGCCTTTATTATTTCTTTTCACCTGGCATTTTTAGTTTTTTTTTGTTATTGTTTTTCCAATTCCCTGAGGTATGATGTTAGGTTATCTAGTTGCCATCTCTCCATCTTCTTTGTATGCACACTAATTGCTATGAACTTTCGTCTTATAACTGCTTTCGCCTTGTCCCATAGATTATGGAAACTTGTGTACTCATTATCATTTGTTTCCATAAATTTTTTGATTTCAGACTTAATTTCTTCAGTAGTGAAGAAGTCAATCAGAAATAGGTTGTTCAGTTTCCATGTGTTTGTGTATTTTCGAGGGTGTTTCTTGAAGTTAATATTGAGTTTAATTTCATCATGGTCAGAGAAATGCTGGATATAGTTTTTATGCTTTTGAATCTGTAAAGGCTTGAATTGTGTTTTAATATTTGGTCAATCTTTAAAAAGGTTCCATACTGGGGTGAGAACAATGTATATTTTGTGGACTTAGGTTGGAAAGTTCTATACATATTTATCAAACCCTTTCGATTTATAGTATGATTTAGGTCCTGTATCTCTCTATTTATTTTTTGCCTAGAAGATTTGTCAAAGGGAGGTAGATAATGGGGTGCTGAGATCCCCAACAATTATAGTGTTTCTCCCTATCTCTCCTTTTAGCTATAGCAGTATTTTCTTCACATATTTAGGTGCTCCTCAGTTGGGTGCATGGATATTTTTAAGCGTTATGTCTTCTTGCTCAGTTACCCAATTTGCTATTATATAAGTGCCCTTCTTTGTCTCTTCTTACAGTCTTTGACTTGAAGCCTATTTTGTCTGAAATCAATATTGCAACTCCTGCCCTTTTTTTAAAAATTTTCATTTGCATGGAATATCTTTTTCCAGCCCTTCACTTTTAGTCTATGTATGTCTTTATCCATCAGGTGAGTTTCTTGTAGGCAACAGATAGAGGGTTTCTGTTTTTTTTTTTTTTTTCTTTTTTATCCATTCAGCCAGTGTGTGTCTCTTAATTGGAGAATGTAATCCATTGACATTCAATGTTATTATCAATATTTCTGGACCTATTCCTATCATTAAGTGAGCCATTTTCTTGGTTGCTTTTTATTCTCTTATAACTGTCTATCTGACTTTTTAATTTTCCTGGTATAGCACTTCCTTCAGAACCTCCTGAAGAGCTGGTCTGGAGTTGGTAAGTTCCTTCAGATTTTGTTTATCTGAGAATGCTTTGATTTTTTTTCCATATGAAAGGTATTCTTGCCAGGTATAGTATTCTTGGTTGAAATTGTTTTTCATTCAACACTTTGACTATATTTTCCCATTCTTTCCTTGCCTGCATTGTTTCCGCTGAGAGGTTCAATGTTAGCCTATTGTGGTGACCTTTGTAAGTACCTTGATGTTTCCCTCTTGCCAACTTATGTAGCACATCTTTGTCTGTTGTTTTTGCCAGTCTCGCTATGATGTGCCTTGGAGAGGATCTTCTTGGGTTGATTCTACTTGGGGTCTTATGTATTTCTCTGGTCTAGATATTTGAATGCCTTTCTAGGTTTGGAAACTTTTCTTCCAGTATTTCATGGAATACAGGATCAATCCCTTATTATTTTCTTCCTCTTCTGGGATACTAATTATCCGGATGTTGGGGCACTTGATGGTATCCAGTGTTCCTTGTATATTACCCTCGTTTTTCTTGATTGTTTTCTCAATCTTCTTGATACTTTTTTCTAGGTCAGATGTTTTATTTTCTACATTCAAGATTGATCTTCTGCCTGATCTAATCTACTTTTAATATTTTAAAACGAGGTTTTGATTATCATATTCTTTAACCCTAGAAGTTCCATCTGGTTCTTTTTTAAGGTGTCTATTTCTTCTTTCAAATCATGAAAGGACTTCCTCATGTCCTGAAGCTCATTGTCTCTTTTCTCTTGGATCTCAGGTAGTTTGGTCACTACAAATATTCTAAATTCCTTATCCAACATGACCACGTCATTCATTGTATTGACTGTGGGTGAAGTAGTCTTGACGATTTCCCTTGGGGGAGAGGCCTTTTATTGGTTGCTCATATTTCTTGAGCCTCTGTGATTATTCCTAGTCATCTGGTAATCTATATGTTACTTCCTAACTTATTCAAGATATCTCTGAGGGTGGAAAGGTGCACAGGATTAGAAAATTGGTGCTCTCTTCTGTTCTGCCTACCTGTTGCTCACCAGTACCATGCACTGTTGTCACTGGTCCTGGGTGACCGAAAGACCTCCCTGTTTTTAAGAAGTGATGAGTCTCCAACTGACATAATGAGCTTCACCTCAAGAGAAAAGAAAAAACAGCATTATTCAAAACATTGAGATTTTCACTGTAAAGTTATATGTGATTCAATATAATATAAACAAGATTATGATGGGTCCCGGCCATTAGGGCCTGCAGCCACAGAAAGACTGGTGTCCGGCACTGCTGCTGGTTTTAACCGGTCTCCAAATGGGGTGCGAAGCTGTGCAAATTCGTCTTAAAGTTTCAAGAAACAAACTTGAAATCCAGAGATGAGTAGGGGTGGGGATGAGTGATGGGTCCCAGCTGTTAGGGCCTGCAGCCACAGGTAGCCTGGTGTCAGGCACTCTCCATGTTCTCTTGTTTGTTGGCATATAGTCACTCACAGTATTCTCTTACGATGTTTTGTATTTCTATTGCATCTGTTGTAGTATTGCCTGTTTCATTACATATTTGATTTACCTTGTTTATTTCTTTCTTATCAATCTAGCTAATGGTGTATTACTCTTCTCAATCTTTTTTTTTTTTTTTGAGAGATTTTCGCTTTTGGTTTGGTTG
>NW_006210047.1:160624-167504 GCF_000334495.1 Tupaia belangeri chinensis | reverse complement strand
AGCCCCCGGGTCGGGGACGCGAACCGCGGTCGACTACGTGGGAGTCCAGCGACATAGCCATTATGCTAACTGCTGGTTCCTGCTCTTGTCAATCTTATGAAAGAACCAGTTTTTTTTTCATATATTTGATTTCATTTATTTCTGCTCAAATATTTATTATTTCTTTTTGCCTGGCATTTTTGTGTGTTTTGTTTTCTTTTTTTATGGTGTTGCTTTTCCAATTCCCTGAGGCATGATGTTAGGATGTCTATTTACCACCTTTCCATCTTTTTCTATGCTCTATAAATGCTATGAATTTACCTCTTATGAGTGCTTTCGTAGTGTCCCATAGATTATGGAAACTTTTGTATTCATTATCATTTGTTTCCATAAATTTTTTTTTATTTCAGACTTAATTTCTTCTGTAGTTAAGTCATTCAGAAGTAGGTTGCTTAGTTTCCATGTGTTTGTGTATTTCTGAAAATGTTTCTTGAAGTTAATATTGAGTTTAATTACATATCATGGTCAGAGAAGGTGTTGAATATAGTGTCTATGCCTTTAAATCTGTAAAGGCTTAATTTGTGTCCTATCATATGGTCAATCTTTGAAAAGGTTCCCTTCCAGGGTGAGAAACATATTTTGTGGTCTTAGTGTGGAAATTTTTTTAAATTTTTATTAATTTATTTATTTTACATTCTTTCACTGAACATCACAACAACATACAAAATGCAATTTCCAGCCAAAATACATTTTAAAGTGGCTTAATCATAAATGTTATCATCAAAAAATAATTTTCCATTTCTTGTTTAAGAAATTATATATATATAATTTTTCACCCTCTGCCATTTCCCATCCTCTTCCCACCCTGTCTCTGGTATCTGCAGTTGCTTTCCATTCCTTTTTTCTTTCCTACATTGTCTTGATTCACAAAATATCTTAATTAATCTAAATACTTTCAATAGTAAGTTCAGCTGATATATACATATCTGTGAACAAAAGTTGACTTTAGGCATGAAACTCTGTGGGTAGAATGAATATATTATAAAACAGCACGTAGTTGAGGCTATATAGCTTACTGTGGTTACTAAATAAGTATTTTTAAATACATTTTTTTAATTTCAAGAAAGGCAGTTTTAGCTTTAATAAATAAAAATAAAAAATGTTAAGAAATCTTTGCTTAATACTTAAAGCCAGGAAACAGGTTAAGATTCTGTTCAGATAGTAGGTACATGGACCTGTCCACAATGCAAGAGTAGACAAAACTCCTTAACACTGGAAAACAAAGCATAGAAGGTCAGTTAAGGTTTAGTCAAAGGTCATAAAATTCTATTTCACCAGTTCAAACTCATGAACTTTATTTTCTGTTGTGGTTCGATCTTTCCATTTAAATTCTGGAAAATAATATTCAACTCTGGACTTGTCCCTACCATTAAGCTGGCCATTTTCCTACTTGTTTTAGAGCTCTTTTTACTGTGTGTTTGATTTTAGTTTTCCTGGGATAGCACTACCTTCAGAATTTCTTGGCGACCTGGTCTGGTGTTGGTAAAATATTTCAGGTTTTGTTTATCTGAGAATGTTCTTGTCTTCTCTTCCCATATGAAGGATAATCTTGCCAGATATAGTATTCTTGGTTGAAATTGTTTTTCACTCAATACTTTGAATATATTTTTCCCATTCTTTCCTTGCTCACATTGTTTCCAATGAGAGATCTGTTGTTGGATATCCTTTGTATGTAACTTCTCATTTTGCTCTTGCCATTCTGAGTATCTTGTTTTGTGTGTGGTTTTGGTCATTCTGGCTATGTTTCTTGGAGAAAATCTTCCTGGGTTGATCCTATTTGGGTCCTTTGTAGTTCTTGAGTCTGGATCTTTGAATGCCTGTCTAGGTTTGGAAAGTTTTCTTCCAGGATTTCATGGAATAGCTTGTCAATGCCTTTATTAATCTCTTCACCTTCTGGGATACTGATTATCTGGATGTTTGGACGTTTAATGGTATCTAGTATTTCTCGTATATTATTCTCATTTTTAGGGTTAGGGTCTCAGTCTTCGTGGTAGATTTTACTAGTCCAGTGAATCTGTCTTCTACATCTGAGATTCAATTTTCTGTATGAGCTAGTCTACTTTTAATACTTTCAAAGGAGATTTTTACTTCCTGTATTGTAGCCTTCAGCTCCAATAGCTTCATTTGATTCTTTTTTTTTATGGTGTGCATTTCCTCTTTCAGCTCTTGCAAGAACTTCCTCACTTCCTGGAACTCATCGACTTTTTTCTTCTGGTGTTCATTGTCTCTCTTCTCTTCCATCTCTGTTATTTTTGTCACTGTGAATACTCTAAATTCTTATCAGACATTTCCATGAGTTCCATTGTACTGTCTGTGGATGAAGAGGAGTTATTCTTTTCCCTTGGGGGTGAGCTATTTTCTTTGTTTTGAATATTTCTTGTACCCCTGCAGAGATTTCTAGTCATCTGATGGGTTATTCATTTCTTCCTAATTTCTAGATCAATCTGAGCAATTAGAGGTGCACAGGAGAATGTGGTCTGCAAACTCTTTGGCATTGCATTTTTATCTAGGGGCTCTACCAAGGTAAATTCTCAGCAGAACATCTTCATTGCACTTGTCTCTGAAATCACTAGATTTCAGCTCTCATGGAAGACTCAGTCTTTTTCTGGCCTGCCCTTTAATTTGCCAGGCTAAAATATCAGCAGAACATCTTCATTGCTCTTATCTCTGAAATCCAGCTGGAAAGTTCTATAGACATCTGTCATTCCCATTTCATTTATTGTATCATTTATGTCCTGTATCTCTCTGCTTATTTTTTTGTCTAGAAGATCTGTCTAAAGTAGATGATGGGGTGTTGAGATCCCCAAAATTATAGTGTTACACTCTATCTCTCCTTTTAGCTCTAGCAATCTTTCCTTCATATATTTAGGCTCTCCTGAGTTGGGTGCAGAGATATTTATGTGTTATGTCTTATTGATGAATTAGCCCATTTATTACTATACAATGCCCTTCTTTGTCTCTTTTTATAGTCTTTGTCTTCAAACCTGTTTTGTCTGAAATCAGTATCATAACTCCAGCCAGCCCTTTTTTAAATTTCTGTTTGCATGTAATATCTTTTTCCAGCCCTTCACTTTTAGTCTATGTGTGTCATTATCTATAAGGTGTGTTTCTTGTAGGTGACAGATAGAGGTTTCTGTTTGTTCACTGTTGTTTATTTTTAAAAATCCATTCAGCCAGTCTGTGTCTCTTGATTGAAGCATTTAATCCATTAACATTCAATGTTATTATTGATATTTCTGGATCTGTTCTTATCATTAAATATGACATTTTCTTGGTTGTTTTTTGTTCTTTTATAACTGTCCATCTGACTTTTTAGTTTTCCTGGTATAGCACTCCCTTCAGAACCTCTTCAAGAGCTGGGCTGGAGTTGGTAAATTCTTTAAAATTTTGTTTATCTGAAAATGTTTTGATCTTTTTTTTCCCATATGAAGGATAATCTTGCTGGGTATAGTATTATTGGTTGAAATTGTTTTTCATTTAACTCTTTTATTCTATTTCCCCATTTGTTTCTTTCCTGCATTGTTTCTGACAAGAAGTCCAATGTTACCCTGATGGGATGACCTTTGAAAGTAACTTGATATTTCCCTCTTGCCAATTTTAGCATCTTGTCTTTCTCTATGGTTTTGGCCAATCTGACTATGATGTGCCTTGGAGAAGATTTTCTTGGGTTGATTCTATTTGGGGCCCTATATATTTCTTGGGTCTGGAGATTTGAATGCCTCTCTAAGTTTGGAAAGTTTTCTTTCAGGATTTCATGGTAAGATTATTAATGCCCTTATTATTTCTTCCTCTTCTGAGATACCAATTATCTGGATGTTTGGGTACTTCATGGTATGTAGTATTTCTAGTATATTATCCTCATTTTTTCTTGGTTGTTTTCTTAGCCTTTTTGATATTTTTTCTAGGTCAGAAGTTCTGTCTTCTACATTTGAGATTTGATTTTCTGCATGATCTAATCTACTTTTAATACCTTCGAGGGAGGTTTTAATTTCCTGTATCACATTCTTCATCTCTAACAATTCCATTTGATTATTTTTTATGGTGTGTATTTCTTCTTTCAATTCGTGAAAGGACTTCCTTATCTCTTGGAGATCATTTTCTTTTTTCTCTTGCATCTTCTGGAGTTTGTCATCCTTTTTCTTTTGCTTCACATTTTTTTTTTTTGTCACTGTAAACATTCTGTATTGTTTTTCTGACATTTCCATGAGTTCTATATTATTGTCTGTGGATGATTAGAAATTGATGTTTTCCCTTGGGGGAAATATTTTCTTAGTTTCTCTTATTTCTTATGCCTCTGTGATGATTTCTAGTCATTATGCGAATTATACATTTCTTTCTAAATTCTCCATGTTAATTCTGAGTGTTCAAAGTTGAGCAGGAGGTGATTGGTGATCTCTCTGATGCTATATCTCTCTGTTGTTCGCCCAGAAACGGGAACTCTTGTCTCTGGACTTGGATAATTCAAAGTTGTCCCAGTTTCTTGAGAATAGGTGCACCTGGGGTAGAGCTGCTGAGCTTCAATTAAGAAAGAGAGAAGGGTTTACACAACGTGCACCTTATGCTTCAGGAAACACTGAAGTCTAAGAATCCAGAGGCATGTGGCAGGAGTAAGTCACAGTCTCTCTGCAACTCAGTGTCCCTGCCTCTAAGTGCAACCAGGCCCAACTCTGGGACAGATGTCCCAGTGGTTCAGGAAGCAGGGAAAGAAGGATTTCTCCAAGTCCCAATTAACACATCTGAGAGTTCAAAGGCATGTGGTTGATGACAGCATTTCATTGTTCCTTACAGTTGAGTAGTAGTCCGTTGTGTATATGTGCCATATTTTCTCAGTCCATACATCATGGCTTATTAGGCATGTAGGTTGGTTCCATGCCTTAGCTATTGTGAATAATGCTGCAATAACATGGATGTGCAAATCTCTCTAACAAAGTGATTTCCTGCCCTTTAAGTAAATACTCAATAGTGGAATTACTGAGTCATATAGTAGTTTTGTTTCTAGATATTTTTAGGAACCTCCATGCTGTTTTCTATAGTAGTCATACCAATTTACATTCCTACCAGCAGTGAAAAGGGTACCTTTTTCTCCACAAGCATTTGTTATTCTTTTTTTTTTAAAAAAATTTACATTTAATCCTATGTATTTACAGTATACATTTCTTTTTCCAACACAAATACCATACATGTCAGTCAAGACAAAGATGTTACTATATACATTATCATCAGCAAATAGCTTCTCATTTTTTGTCAATTAAGCATACTTTTACCAGTTTTTTTCTTCCCCTTTCCTCTCCATCCCTTCCATACTAAACTTTTTATTTTTTCACATTTTATTGATTCACAAAAGATCTTAAACTAAAAGTATGGACAAAGCTAGAATCTAGTGACAAGTGCACTGCAATTTTCTTCTGAAAATTTTTTCTCTCTACATTCCCTTTTACTTTTTTTTTTTCTTTTTGTTTTTGGAGATGTTTATGCTATAGAGTGCGTGTGCTCGCCAGAAAGACAGAGAGAGACAGAGAGACAGAAAGCCAGAAATCACCCCCCAGGGGGAATGGCCACGCCGCTATCCCTTCTCCTCCATTCTCTTCTCGGGATCTTGGGCACACACGCACACGCGCCCAGCGTGAGTTTTAAGCCACCGGGTATGGGACACGAACCGCGGTTGACTACGTGGGAGTCCAGCGACATAGCCGTTATGCTAACTGCTGGTCCCTCTACATTCCCTTTTTCTAAAGAAAGGTATAAACTAACTTATTTGCAAAAAAAAAAAAAAAATTAAGTTAATCTCAGTTTGGTCTGTCATTTGCACTAAACCCCAGAATTCCATTTCTGATGCAAAGCAACAGATACTATTGTATTATTAAACTTATGCAAATAACCATTCTGCCACAAAATAAGAATGCTAATAAATATTTTCCAATTGCAAAGGGGTCAGGAAAGGAGAAAAGTCTATGCTTCAATTTACAAAATTATGTTTCTGACAAATTCTGAACCTATCAACAACTCAAAAGAAAATAAAAATCCTTAAATCTGAAAGACAAAGTATAGGAAGAAAATCAATAATGTTTTAAAAAAGTTATAGAATTCTTTTTCACTAGTTTAGTCTCATGTAATCTCTTTTCTGTTAAATTTGCAGTGTTACTGTGGTCTGACCTTTCTGTTAACATTCAACATTATTATTGATATTTCATAACTTGTTCCTGCCATTTAGTTGGTCTTTTTCTTGGTCTTTTTTTGTTCTCTTATTTGTCTGTCTGTCTTTAGTTTTCCTAGTATAGGACTCTCTTCAGAACTTCTCAAAGAGATGGCCTGGTGTTGGTAAATTCTTTAGGTTTTGTTTATCTGAGAATGTTTTTATCTTTTCTTCCCATATGAAGGATAATCTTGCTGGATATAGTATTTTTGGTTGAAATTGGTTTTCACTTAACACTTTGAACATATTTTCCCATTCTTTCTTTGCTTGTATTGTTTCTGACTAGAGGCCCAATGTTGGCCTGATGCGATATCCTGTGAAAGCAACTTGATGTTTTTCTCTTGACAATTTTAGTGTCTTATCGCTGTCTGTGGCTTTGGTCAATCTGGCTATGATGTGACTTGGAGAAGATTTTCTTGGGTTGATTCTATGTGGGATCCTTGTTTGGGTCTGGATATTTGAATGTCTTTCTGGGCTTGGGAAGTTTTCTTCCAGGATTTCATGGAATAGCTTATCAATGCTCTGATTTGTTTCTTCACTATCTGGGATACCGATTATCCAGATATGTGGGTGTCTAATGGTATCTAGTATTACTCATATATTATTCTCATTTTTGGTGGTTATTTTTATAGTCTTCTTTTTCTTTTA
>NW_006210047.1:159936-160342 GCF_000334495.1 Tupaia belangeri chinensis | reverse complement strand
ATATTAAGTGGGGACATACAATGCCTCTCCTTCATAGCATGGCTTGCTTCACTCAGCAGTAAGTCTTCCATGTTCATCCACTTCCTGTCAAAAGCCAGGGTTTTGTTGCTTTTTATGGTTGAATATTATTCCATTGAGTATATGTGCCATAGTTTTTCTATCCATTCATTTGTTTGTGGGCATTTG
Organism: Tupaia belangeri chinensis; assembly: GCF_000334495.1. Classification (NCBI taxonomy): domain Eukaryota; kingdom Metazoa; phylum Chordata; class Mammalia; order Scandentia; family Tupaiidae; genus Tupaia; species Tupaia belangeri. The sequence goes on along the minus strand of NW_006210047.1, from coordinate 160,156 downwards.
GGTTGGTTCCATGATTTAGCCATTGTGAATAGTGCCACAATAAACATTGATGTGCAATCACTTTTCCAATTAAGTATTCTTTTGTCCTTTGTGTAGATACCAAGGAGGGATTGCTGGATCATATGGTAGTTCTATTTGTAGATTTTTGAGGAATCTCCAAATTGTTTTCCACAGTGGCTGGACCAATTTACATTCCCACCAGCAGTGTAAGAGAGTTCCC
>NW_006210047.1:128611-159845 GCF_000334495.1 Tupaia belangeri chinensis | reverse complement strand
TAACTCAATGTTTCCCAGAGTTTCCCCGGTGTTTTACAGGAGCCGTTTTGTAGTTTGAGGTCTTAGATTTAGATATTTGATCCACCTTGACTTGTTTTTTGTCAGAGGTGAGAGGTAGGAGTTCAGATTCATCTTTCTGCAAGGGGAAATCCAATTTTTCCAGCACCATTTGCTGAAGAGGTTTTCCTTTTCCCAGTGGATTGACTGGTACTCCTTGTCAAAAATCAGTTGACTATGTTTGGGGGGGTTTTCTGGGGTGACTTTTTCTAGGTCAGAGTTTCTGTCTTCTACATCTGAGATTTGATCTGCATGGTCTCATCTGCTTTCAATACTTTCAAGGGAGGTTTTGATTTCCTGTATTATAGCCTTCATCTCTAACAGTTCCATTTGATTATTTTTTATGGTGTGTATTTCCTGTTTCAGATGATGGAAGAACTGCCTCACCTCCTGGAACGCTTTGTCTCTTTTCTCCTGCATTTTCTGGAGTTAATTGTCTCTCTTTTTATGCTTCTCTGTTAGCTTTGTCACTATGAATATCCTAAATTCTTTATTTGACATTTCCACGAGTATTCTCCTGCATTTTCTGGAGTTAATTGTCTCTCTTTTTATGCTTCTCTGTTAGCTTTGTCACTATGAATATCCTAAATTCTTTATTTGACATTTCCACGAGTATCATTTTACTGTCTGTGGATGATGAAGGGCTGGTCTTTCCCCTTGGGAGAGATATATTTTCTTGGTTTCTCATATTTCTTGTACCTTTGCAGTGGCTTCTGGTCATCTGATTGATTAAACATTACTTCCTACCTTCTTGAAGTTAATCCTGATTGTTAGAGATGTGCAGAAGGAGATGATCTACAATATTTCTGCTGTTCCCTGATCCTCACCAAAAACCTACACTTTTGTCAATGGAACTGGATATTACAAAGGCCTCACAGTTTCAAGAGAATTGGTGCATCTGGGTTGAGCTCTGGGGTTTCAACTAAGAGTTCAGGTGTGTGGAAGGAGATGAGCCATGCTCACTGCAACTCCATATTTCTCCCAGCTGCTCACTTTGCAGACTCTCTTCTCTGATTTTTAGTCATTTGGTGGTATATTCATATTTGGCTAATTTGTTAGAGATGTCTGTAAACTCGTCTGTGAGGTACTTCTATGTCTATTTCTCCTCTACTACAGTGTTTTGCAACATGGTATCCACGGAAAGAAATTTCAATTTAGATTCATAAAGATGAGTTCCTCCCTTTCTGTGCCAGTTCAGTGGGGGTTGAGGCTTACTATGACCCTAAAAGTATTCACATGTTTCACTACTGTGCACCTAGACCTGCCTAAAAACTCAATGTGTGAAAAGTGAGAAGCAAGGTGAGAAAGTCAGGTAAAAGAGAGGAAATGAAAAAAATATCAAAAAGAAGACAGAACAAAACAATGAAAAGGGAAGAAAAATTTTAAGAAAAAGGCAAAAAAAAAGAGAACTGTGTGGCACACTAGCAGAGAGGTCAGAGACAAGAGACAGTGGACATTTGAAAAATTTCAAGAGAGAGACAGAGAGACAGAGACAAAGACAGAAGACAGAGAGCACCCTACCTAGATTTTTGCTGAGTGTTGGGCCGGAAGGAGAGGTTTAGGGCTGAGGCTTTCTGGTTAAAGGGGCAGGGCTCGGCCCACCTCAGATGCACATGGATTCTGGCTTTTCATTGAGCATTGAGCTGAAAGCAGCACTTGTTATTCTCTTGTTTATTTTTATTTATTTTTATTTATTTTTTTTTGTCGTAGCTATCCTTGCTGGATATGATGATACCTCATCGTGGTTTTTATTTGCATTTCTCTTGTTATAGAAGATGAAAATGTTTTCCTCTTTTTTAAAGGTTTTTACGATAGAGTGCATGTGCTTGCCAGAGGAACAGAGAGAGACTATGAGAGGGAGAGTGAGAAATTATCCCCTGGGGTGATGGCCACACCACAATCACTTCTCCCCTATTCTCCTCCTGAGATCTTGAACATGCATGCAAACATGCCAGGCATGATTTTCAAGCCTCCAGGTCCGGAACTCAAACTGCTGTTGGCCATGTGGGAGTCCAATGCCTTAACCACCAGGCCACCTGCTGGTTCCTTATTTCATGTTTTTTAGTCATTTGTATGTCTTTCTTTGAGAGCCATCTGTTCAGATTGATTGCCCATTTTTAAATCGGACTATTAGTTTTATCATGGATAAGCTGTTAGAGTTCCTTATATAGTCTTGTCAATCCTTTATCTGACATAGTTTGCAGACATTTTCTTTCATTCTTTGGATTGTTTCTCTATTTATTAATTCTTTTGCTGTGCTGAAGCTTTTTTAATCTTGGAATAATCCCACCTGTCTATTTTTGATGTTGTTGGCCTTACTTTAAGAGTCTTATTCAAGAAATCTTTTCTGTCTTCGGGTGAAACCACCATTCCAATCTCTTGAAGTTTTTCACCTATATTTTCTTCAAATATTTTAATTGGTTTGGGATTTATATTTAAGTCTTTAATCCATTTTTCAGTTAATTTTTGTGAGCAGTGAGATGGGCTCTAGTTTCATTTTTCTATAGGTGTATGTCCAGGTACTCCAGGACCATTTGTTGAAAAGTCCAGTCTATGGTAGAGACTGAAAGACTGGAGGACATTAAAGCATTAAAAATTGTTATGGACACTGGGGACAGAGAGGAAGGAGAGAGGGAGAAGGGAAGAGTGCAGGAAAGGAAATTTGGGAAAATATGGAGAAGTAAGACATTTGTGTTACACAAATATGGTTTGTTGCCTGTTGGTGATGTGGCATATAGTATTCTCAACTTGTCTGCTGTGTGGCATATATCATGTTGGGTAAAATCTCTTCACAAACTAAATGATGAATAATAGTTGAATGTATAAATAATAATAAATAATGCTAATAAAAATAAAATAAAAAATAGAAACAAAAATTAAAAAATAAGAAATGGCTATCTTTTCTCCAATGGATTTTCTTTTGATATTTGTCAAAAATCTGTTGGCTGTATATTTTGAGTTTATTTCTGGATTTTCTATTCTATCACATTCATCTATTTGTTCTTTTTTGTGCCATTATCATGCTGCTGGGCCTATTATGGCTTCATAATATATTTTCAAGTCAAGTAGTAAGATGCCTCCAATTTCACTCTTTTACATGGTATTGCTTTGGCAATACCGGGTCTTTTGTGATTTCAGAAAAATTTTATGATTGTTTTTTTCTATTCCTATAAAGAATATCCCTGGAATTTTGCATCAAATTTGTCAATCACTTTGGGTATTAGTATTAATATTTTAAATATGTTGATTCTCCATTATCAAGAGCTGTCTTTTTATTTCATGTATCTTTTACAGTTTCTTTATTCCATTTTATAATAGTTGTACTATTTCGATAGTACAACTCTTTCACTTACTTGGTTAGATTTATTCCTAGATATTGTGGTAGAGTATTTTATGGCTACTGTAAATGGAACTGTTTTCTGTATTTCTGTCTCAGTTTAGTCATTGTTAGTGTACATAAATTCTACAGATTTTTGTATGCCAATTTTGTATCTTGATACAAATTTTTTTTTGATCACATCTAAGGTTTTTCAATGATTCTTTTTTTTCCCATGTATATAACCTTGTCATCTGCAAATCAAGTAAATTTAACTGCTTTCTTTCCAATTCAGATGCTTTTGTTTCATTCTCTTGTTTAATTGCCTTGGCTAGGACTTAACATCACTATGTTAAATAAGAGTGGAGAAAGTGGATATCTATTGTTGCCTTCTTCAGTTTTTAGAGGAAAAGTTTTCAGTTTTTTCCCATTGAGAATGATGTTAACTGTGCATTTGTCATATATGGCATTTATTGTGTAAAGAAATGTATCTTCTATGCTGATTTTGTTGAGAATCTTAATCATGAAAGGATATACTTTATTGAATACTTTTCCTGCATCAGTTCATATGATCAAATTATTGTTGACTTTCTTTCTGTCAATGTGATATATTACATTTATTGATTCATGCATCCCTGGGATAAAGCCTACTTGGTCATGGTGTATAATCTTTTTAATGTGTTGTTGGACTCAGACCAGTAGGTGGTGTAATGGTTACATCACTGGACTCCCAGGTAGTCAACCATGGTTTGAATCCCAGACTCAGCAGTATAAACTCACACTGGGTGCATGTATGCTCAAAGTCCAGAGAGGAGAAAGGAGGAGAAAGGACTGTAGCATAGCCATCCCCCTGGGGGTGGTGGTGGTTATTTATCACTTTCTGTCTTTCTGTCTCTCTGGCAAGCACATGAGCCCTATAGCAAAAATCTCTAAAAATGTTTTGGATTAGGTTTGCTAGTATTTTGTGGAGAGTTTTTGCATCTATATTCATCAGGGATATTGGTCTGTATCTTTCTTTTTTGTTGTTGTGTCCTTGTCTGCTTTGGATATCAAGATGATGGTGGCTTTGTAAAATGAGTTTAAGGGTTCCCTCCATTTGGATCTTTTGGAATAGTTTAGGGAGAATTTGTGTTCATTCTTTTTAGAAGGACTTGTAGAATTCAGCAGTCAGGCCATCTAGACCTGAGTTTTTCTTTGTTGTGGGACTGTCACTGATTCAATCTTGTTACTGGTCTGATCAGGCTTTCTGTATCTTCCTGGTTCAATCTAGATGTATTATATGTGTCCATAAATTTGTTAATCTTTTTAAGTTTTCCAACTTGTTGGCACATAGTTGCTTGTAGTAGCTCCTAATGATGTTTTGTATTTCTGTCACCTTAAAAAAGTATTTATCTAGATCTTCTCTCTCTCTCTCTCTCTCTTTTTAAATCTAGTTAATGGTTTGTTGATTTTATTTGTCCTGGAGAGGATAAGTATTTTGTTTTGTTCACTTTTAAAAATCTTATTCTTCTGTTCTCTATATCATTTATTTTTGCTCTAGTCTTTATTATTTCTTTGCTTCTTTTACTTCTGGGTTTAGCTTGTTCTTGTTTTTCCAGTTCCTTGAGAAGCAACATTAAGTTCTTTATTTGACATATTTCTATTTTGTTTCTGGTGAGCACTAATTGTTATAAACCTCCCTCTTAGCACTGCTTTTGCTGTATCTCAAAGGTTTTGGGGTGTTAGTAACGTCCATTGAAACATCATTAGTTTCAATAAATTCTAAATTTTAATTTTTAATTTCTTCAGTAATTTATAAATCGTTTGAGAGCATGTTGTTTAGATTCTGCATACTGAAGTGTTTTTAAAATTTCTTTTTGTTGTTGATTTCAAGTTTAATTCCATTATCACCAAGAAGATACTAGATATGACTTATAGTCTTTTAAATTTGTGCAAGTTTGTTTTGTGCCCTATTATGTGACTAGTCATAGAGAATGTTTCATGTACCACTGAGGGGGAAATGTGCATCTTCTGTTAGTTGGGTAAAATGTTCTATAAATGTTTGTTAGGTTCATTTGGTTTATAGCATCATTTTGTTCCAGTTTCTCTCTCTCTCTCTCTCTCTCTCTCTCTTTTTTTTTTTGTCTAGATGATGTATCCAATGGTGAGAATAGAGTATTGAAGTCCCCAACAATTATTGTTCTAGAGTTTTATTTCTCCCTTTAGGTCTAGCAGTCTTTGTCTTATGTATTTAGATGCTCCAATGTTGGGTGCATAAATATCTATAATTGTTATAGGTGAGATGACCACCAAGAAGAAACACCATTTAATACAACATGATGACCTTATTTGTCTCTTTTCACAGACTTTAATTTTAAGTTCATTTTGTCTGATAATAGGAGAGTGACTTCTGACTTTTTTCAGTTTCCATTTACATGAAATGACTTTTTCTAGCCTTTCACTCCCAATCTGTGTGTGTTGTTATATAAACCTCCCTCTTAGCACTGCTTTTGCTGTATCTCAAAGGTTTTGGGGTGTTAGTAACGTCCATTGAAACATCATTAGTTTCAATAAATTCTAAATTTTAATTTTTAATTTCTTCAGTAATTTATAAATCGTTTGAGAGCATGTTGTTTAGATTCTGCATACTGAAGTGTTTTTAAAATTTCTTTTTGTTGTTGATTTCAAGTTTAATTCCATTATCACCAAGAAGATACTAGATATGACTTATAGTCTTTTAAATTTGTGCAAGTTTGTTTTGTGCCCTATTATGTGACTAGTCATAGAGAATGTTTCATGTACCACTGAGGGGGAAATGTGCATCTTCTGTTAGTTGGGTAAAATGTTCTATAAATGTTTGTTAGGTTCATTTGGTTTATAGCATCATTTTGCTCCAGTTTCTCTCTCTCTCTCTCTCTCTCTCTCTCTTTTTTTTTTTGTCTAGATGATGTATCCAATGGTGAGAATAGAGTATTGAAGTCCCCAACAATTATTGTTCTAGAGTTTTATTTCTCCCTTTAGGTCTAGCAGTCTTTGTCTTATGTATTTAGATGCTCCAATGTTGGGTGCATAAATATCTATAATTGTTATAGGTGAGATGACCACCAAGAAGAAACACCATTTAATACAACATGATGACCTTATTTGTCTCTTTTCACAGACTTTAATTTTAAGTTCATTTTGTCTGATAATAGGAGAGTGACTTCTGACTTTTTTCAGTTTCCATTTACATGAAATGACTTTTTCTAGCCTTTCACTCCCAATCTGTGTGTGTTGTTACCAGTGGGGTGTGTTTCTTGTAAGAAGCATGCAGAGGGCTCCTGTTTTTTATCTGTTCTGTCAATCTACGTCTTTTGATTGGAAAATTTAATCTTCTTACATTCAATGATATGGATATGTATGAATTTACAGCTGCAATTTTGTTGGTTGTTTCCTGATTGTTTTGTGTTTTATTATTTACTTTTCTCATTATTGTTTATCTTTGCTATTTGGTAGTGTTCCATAGCAGTAGGAATTGAATCAATTCACTTTCTTTGTGCCATTGTTCCACTGGTGAGTTTTATACATTCACCTGCTTTCATGGTGATATTTAGCCTCCTTTCATTTCTAAATGTGATATCCATTTATGTATTTCTTGAAGAGCTGGTCTACTGTCAGTGAATTTTTTCAATTTTATTTGGCTAAGTATTACTTTATTTCTCCTTCCAATTTCAAGGATAGTCTTGTTGTACATAGATTATTCATGGAAGAAAATGTTTTCCTTTCAGAATCTCAAATATCCTATTCCCTCCTAGTATATGTATAAGTTTTCTTCTGAGAGGTCTAAAGTTATTCTGATGGAGTATTGTTTATAAGTAACTTAGTGCTTTTTTACAGCCATTTTTCGGATTTTCTCTTTATCTTTTTTTTTTTTTGACACTGAGTATAATGATGTGCCTTAGATAATATATTTTTATGCTGAATCTACTTGGCATTTTTTGAATTTCCTGTATCTGGATGTCTGTATCTTTCTTTATATTTGGCAAGTTTTTTATTAAATTTTGAGAAATATCCTAAAAAATCTACAAATAGAACTACCATATGATCCAGCAATCCTACTCCTTGGTATCTACACAAAGAACAAAAGAATAATGAGAAAAGTGCTTGCACATCGATGTTTATTGCGGCACTATTCACAATTGTTAAGTCATAGAAACAAACCAAATGCCCATGATCAGATAATGGATAGAAAACCTGTGGCACATATACTCTACGGAATAGTTCTATGATTGAAACTGATTGACTAAAATATATAGAAACACAGTATATGGATGTAAATACAAGATACAGTGTGTGTGAAAGAGTAAAGTCTGAGGAAGGACATTTAGAAGAAAAATAGGGAGGCAAACCATTAATGGGACAAAGAAATGTAGTATTATCTGTTAAAGATATTTTGTAGTTTTATCAACTGGACTAGGGAGAAATGTTCACCTGTTGAAATATTCACTTTGTAAGCTAAATAATGGGATTGAATGTATAAAAGAAAATGAAATTTAAAAAGTGAAAAAAAAATGAAGAAATAAAGATCAGTCAAAAAATTTTGAGAAATAGATGTTCTATGCCTTTTCCCATCTCTTAACCTTCTGGGATAGCCCTTATGTGGCAATTTGGCCTAACCTGTTGATGCTCTCTACAAATTTTTTTCATTTCCTGCACTGTATTTCTGTTTGATTCTTTTTTAAGATGTTTATCTTTCTATTGAATCTCTCTTCCATGTCATGCATTATTTTTTGTATCTACTGCAACTATTTGTCTGTATTCTCTTGTATCTCATTAAGCATTGTTATGATCATTATTCTGAAATCTATTTATGATATTTCTGTAATCTCCTGCATTTTGTTTATTGTTAGTGAGGAGTTAATGTGCTCCTTTGGGGGTTGGGAGGAACTACTTCCCCATTTTTCATGCTTCTACTTTCTTTGCATTGATACTTTTGCATCTGGCTGAGTATGCACTTCTTTTTATTTTATGGATTAGGTTTTATAGTAATAGTATTTCTTTTAATTTGTTCTTTTATTTTTCCTATGGGTATATCCTTTAGTATTAATTTACTAGATCATATTGAATTTAGTTTAGGTTGGGCTCGGTATAGAAGAATTTGTATATTTTCAGAAACACTAATGGGGGCCTCCTGGCCTGTGTTTTGGGGTTATAGGTGAGGTTAGCAAAAATAATGGATTCCCTGGATCTGCCAGCAACTGCTGTCCAGTATTATGGGTTACTTGAGTTCTCAGACCCTATAGAGGGAGTAGGAACCTCCTCCAAGGGGGGTAGCCAACTATAGATATCAGCTGAAAATAAATAATATCCTCTGTCTTGGATGGGTTACACATAAGAGGCAGGTAGGTGTTGGTTGAGAAGTTGTGACTAAAGTAATGGGTGGATAGTTGTTTAATCAGCTATTTGTGTGCACTCCCTGGAGATGAAGGAAGCTCTCCACCACAGTGCCTGACTCTCTACACAACCACAACATTATTTCATAGGCAGTCTGTTGCAGGCTGGCAGACACAATTGTTTGTACAGGAGTGGGTGTGCATGTCCTCTTGTGTGACTACATGGCCAGCCTGGAGCTTTGCATATCAATGTGGCCAGGAAATGAGACTGAAGCTGTGTGCAGACTAGAGCTGCCCAACCCTTTGTGGCTGCATGGCTGGGCAGAAGATGTACATGTGTGTATCTATCTGTCCACGAGATTGGGAGGTAAGGCTGGAGCTGTCCATATCTTTCATATTAACACATAGAGCTTTAATTAGTTTATTCAAATGCTGTATGACATTTTATTGGATATATAATTTTATTATGTAACTATTTCTATTTCGTTGAACATTCAGGCTGTTTTCAAAATTTTCAATGTTGTACAAAACAATTTTTTTTCAGTTTTGCCAGAGGATGCATGCTCTCTCCAAGAGAGATGAGAGAGAGAGGGAAAGTGTGCCATCTAGTCACAATCCCTTATCCTTCATCTCTCCTTTCTTTTGAGATTTTGGGTATGCACACACACACATACACAGTGTATTTCAAGCCACCATGCCCTGGACTAAACTGTACAGTAAACCATGTGATATCCAGCTGCCTTAGCCACCACACCACCAGTTGACTCAGACAACATTCTTGTACATGTCCCCCAGTACACATGTACATTGTTCTTTAGGGAAGAAATGGGATTGGTATGTCATAGATTATTAACATTTTCAGTTTTACTAGAACTGGCAAATTATACCCCAAAGTGGCTGTACCAATTTATATTCCTACCATTTTCACATCTTTGCTAAAATTAGATCTTATCTTCCAAATGTAACCTATATAAAGTCACTTTACCTCATGGTAGTCTTAGAATGGTGTTGTGTCCAAATAAACACTAGTCTAAAATACAAAAATAAGTGTAAAACAAATCTACATTTTTATTTTTGCCTCTTACTACACCATTCATAACACACAGCAAAAATTATTTACCTGTTTACTTCCTTAAATTCACACTCATTGTAGAACAGCAGTTATTCCAATCTCTATTTCTTTCAAAATTACCTGCAACACTTACATCTAGCCTAAGTTAATTCTTCCTTCCTTTTATAATTCACTGTCCTTTCTAATGTAAATCAATCAAATCCTGGCTTGTTTTATTTTTCTCCCTTAACTATTGTCCTGATCTTTGGAACTAAGTCCAGGAACAGAGTGTGCAAGGACATAATTCTCTTTAGTGGATATGTGAGGAATGGAGGTTGAAATACTTTCATTTTAATTCTTTTTCCTATTTTATATGTTCATGCAAAATGGAAAATTGATTTTTAAGTTTGAGCTTTAAGCAGAGAGAATGTCTTCACACAAGAGGATCTTTAAAATTCCACTATTATGTGGAAAGTACTCAGAAAAATGTAGATCCTGAAGAAAGCAAAAAGGAAAACAAACATAAAACTTCCAGGGAGATAACAGATAAGAAGTGCTCAAGTTAGAACAGCTGCAGCAAGAAATATTAATAAAACCTTCTCTGATTATGATTAATCTCATACAGTATCTATTTCAATAGTTGTAAGTCCTTCAGGAGGGCTTTAGATAGTCCCATGATTGGTTAATAGATATATCTAAAGTTTCTCCTCTGTGCAAAGTTCAGTATCATCTAGTTTGCAAGAGAATCGGAAACCCCTATCTTTCACCATTAACAAAAATCAACTCAAAATAGATCAAAGATCTGAACCTAACACCTCAAACAATAAAACTACTGGTGGAAAATGCTGGGGAAACTCTGGAAGACACTGGAGTAGGCAAAGACTTCTTAAATAAGACTTCCAAAGCACAGGCAATAATCCCTAAACTAGACAAGTGGGACTATATCAGACTAAGAAGTTTCTGCACAACAAAGGACACAGTAACAAGTGTGAATTGACAACACTCAGAATGAGAAAATATTTTTGTTAAATATGCCTCAGACAAGGGACTGATAACCAGAATACACAGGGAACTCAAGTGCTCTATGCAGATTAAAAAAAAAAAAGATTAACCCAATTAAAAGATGGGAAAATGAGCTGAACAAAAATCTCTCATATGAACAGCCAAAAAGCATATGAGGAAATGCTCAACATCCCTCATCATAAGGGAGATGCAGATAAAAACCACAATGAGATACCACCTAACCCCTGTCAGAATGGCAAAGATTAAGAATATAAAAAGTGATAAGTGTTGGCGGGGATATGGTGAAAAGGGAACTCTCCTACACTGTTGGTGGGAATGTAAACTGGTTCAGCCACTGCAGAGAACAATATGGAGATTCCTCGAAGGCCTGCAAATAGAACTACCATTTGATCCATCAACTGTACTTCTGTGTATCTACCCAAAGGACAGGAGAATGCTCAGTTGGAAAAGTGCTTGCACATTAATGTTTATTGCAGCATTATTCACAATCACCAAGACGTGGAACCAACCCAAATATCCACAAACTGATGAATGGATTGAAAAACTGTGGCATATATACTCTATGGAATACTACTCAGCCATAAAAAATAACAAGACCCTGGCATTTGATAGAAAGTATTCAGATATGGAGGATCTATTACTGAGTAAAGTAAGCCAGGCTATGAAAGAAAGATATTGTATGTCTCCACTTAATATATACTGACTATCTGTGCTCTATGGTAGAGAGTGAAATACTGGAGGACATAAAAGTAGGGAAAATACTTAATGAGGATAATACAGTGTGGAATGGGGGGTTGAGAGAAGAGTATAGAGAAAGATAGCAAAAGAACAAATAGAGAGGCATGACATTAGTGGGACACAGATATGGTTTATTACCTGTTGATGATGACGTGTATAGTATTCTCAACTGGATTGGTCTGAGAAGTATTTCATGTTGGGTAAAGTCTTTATACAAGCAAAATGAGAAATAGTGATTGATTGGTTAAAAAATAATTGGAATAACAATAATAATGATCGGGGAAAACAATGAGAAGACATTGAATGATGTAGTGGGGATTTTAATGTCTCTGTATTTGACTGACATGCATGGCATTCCCTCTGGGGGGAAAAATGTAATACACTGTAAAGTTATATGTGATTCAATGTAATATAAAAAGATTATGATGATAATAAATAAATTTAGAAAAAGAGAAGTGGAACAAAAATAGAAGGAGCAGGAGATACAGTGGTATTAGGGACCTTTTCATTTAATTTCAAAGTGTCGCTGTGGCATTATGTTTAAGAATACAGACTCTGAGGTCAAACTTCACGGGTGACATGACCACTACCTATTTGTGTGACCTTGAGTAAGTCATTTTAGCTTATTAAGTCTTTGATTTTATCATTTATAAAAGTAATAGCATATTCCTGATAGATCTTAGGAGAAGGAGAAAAAGTTAACTGCTTTTTCTCTAATTCTCACTCCATCAGGGGAATGCAAATGAAAATCACAATGAGATACCACTTCACACCCATTAGGATGGCCATAATAAATATTTTCATAAAATAAGCATTGGTGAGGTTGTGGAGAAAATAGAACCCTCATAAACTTTTGGTGAAAATGAAAAATGTTTCAACTGCTCTGAAAAACAATTTGACAATTCCTTAAAAAGTTAAACACAGCATGACCACATGACTTGGCAATTTCACTCCTAAGTGAAAAAGAAGCAAAAATAGATTTTCAAACAAACACTTGTACATGCATGTTTATAAGTGCTCTATTCATATTAGCCAAAAGGGGAAAACAACCCAAATGTTCATCAATAGACAAATATATAGACAAATGAGTGTATCTATGTAATAGAATATTATCCAGTTGTAAAAAGATTCAAATTATGATACTTCTCTGGCATAGATAGATCTAAAAATTATGCTAAATGAATAAGCCAGACACAAAAGAACATATCTGTATGATTCCATTTATATTATATATTTTATGTTCATATTATATTAAGAAAGAAGTGTGTTTGCATAGCCTGATTTTCTCCTCTTCTGTTCTCAGGAGCCAGAGTGTCCAGAGAAAGCACACTACATAGCAAGGCATGCAATTTAGTGCAGCTGAGTGACTTTGGCAGGAATGGGTGTGTAAAGGAGAAGGAAAAGAAAAGAAAGTCTAAGACTCAAGGGGTCTTGCCACTGTGGAACTTTGGAGGTAAGTTCACCTAAGAGCCAGGTGGGAGTTTGAGAAAAGGGAAGTCTAAACATTCAAAGAGTGTGACTTAAGGTGATTCTGAAACCCTGTAGTTTTGGGGTGGGGGTGGGGGCCCACAGTAACTCTGCAGTGGAAATAAATCCCAACCAAATGCTAAGAATAAGCAAGAGTCTTGGAGAAACAAAAACAACATGAGCAAGTGATATCCTATCACAATGTATGATCTTGCCAGGAGACTCCTGAGGCAGTTTGTGTGAAAGGAGGCAACCTGCCACAGTAAAGCCAAAGAAGTGATTAAACAGCAACCAGGGGGCTCCTGCTTTTCTGGGGCTATTGGAGTGATATTTCCCTGAACAATTCTGCCATCTTTATCTCTGCAATGTGTGGTGTCGTTTCACTTTGGATTCCAAGTGGGAATGGACTTTTCCTGGCAAACACAGTTTAAAATGTCTATCTTGGGAAGCCAGGAAGTGATGTGGTGGTTAAGGCACTGGATTCCCATGTGGCCGACTACAGTTTGACTTGACCCAATGTTTGAAAATCACACTGGGAACATGTGTGTGCATGCCCAGAATCCCTAGAGGAGAACAGAGAAGAAGGGGTTGTGGTGTGATCATCCCTCTAGGAGGGTGGTTTCTCACTTTTCCTCTCTCTGTCTCTTTCTGGTTAGTGCACACACTCTATGAGAAAAACAAAACAAAACAAAAATTGTTTATTTTGGGTCCAGAAGGGAGCATAAAGGTTTATGCAGCTGGATCCCACATGATTCATTGTGCAGTTCAAGTTCCAGACCTGGCAACTTAAAAAAAAGCATGCCAGGTGCATGTGCATGCATGCCCAAAATCCCAAGAGGGAAATACAGGAAAAGGAGTTAAAGAATGGCCATCAACCCTGGGAAGGAGGTGATTTCTCACTTTCTTTCTTTCTGGTGAACACACATGCCATATATCAAGTTTTTAAAAAATGTTTATCTTGGTGTTTTGCTGTACTCACCCCACAGAGAAAATTAGTCACAAAAATATGAGGGAGAAGAATGACAGGAGCATAGACTCAGGACATTAAATTCATAGAGAGAGAAACGAAGCCTCATGCAGCCATTACTAACGTTGTGCAGAGCATTGCTAGAAGGAAACTAAGTCTTCCATAGAAGCCTGATGTACCACACTTAGCAATGGACTCCTTTTGCTTGGTCTGAGGCCACTCTGCCTGTGAATTGTTTTGTAATAGCCTTTGTAGGTGGTGCTTAGATTTTTATGCTCTTCCAATCCACTGGATTTGGCCTCAGAGACTCTTTCTGATGTGTGTTTGACTCATATTGTATTTTGGGAATACGTGTAATCAAGGAAAAATGGGATGTTAAAGTACTGAGTGCAAAGCCATTTTACTAACTTCCAATATTGTCTGAATTTACATCTAAGGAACATAGAAGAACCTTTCAATTCCTAGTCTCATTTTCCCACTCAAGCATTTCTTATGAAGGATAGAGAAAATATGCAACTCCAGTCTCAGAATAACTTTAAAGAAAACTATTTTTCTTCAAGCCTAGGAAACTCATCTCATTCTAAACCAACTTTCATTCCCTAAATTTTGTTTAAATCAAAGATAGACAACTAGAGGGAGTCAGCTAGTTGGTGTTCCATAGACTGGTTTCCTAGAAGCAGAGGTGAAGGCCTTCTACTTACTTTTTGTTTATGTTAGTTAAGGGTGTAACACACAGGAATAACAGACTAAAACTTCTGTCAGAGCAGCAGCAAGCTGTTCAGGCATGGGGTGGGGGGGCTTATTGGTCCAAGATATCTGGTCCTGTCTTCCAAACAATAATCATCTTTGATACTGAAAAAGACTACTGATTTCTCAATAGACTTCTAATTGAGCAGATAAAACAATTTGACCTTGAGTAATTCCTTTAACCTTGTTGAGCATCAAATTTCTCCATCTTCACGTAAGGGTATTGATTTTATAATTCTATTGTAAAGCTTAATTGAGATAAAATATGTTAATTACCTTGCATAATGCTTTGCACATAGCAAGCAACAATACATATATTAGTTATTAATATTATTGTTTTTACTAGCAAACTTAATAGAAATGAAAGCTCAGAAACCTTGAGAAGCAACCAGAGCCAGCTATAGAGACCTTGAATTGTAACCTGGCCTTCAGATTCCTCATGAGGAGGGTGGGACCAGGAATAAGAGCGTTACGCTTGGCACAAGTCCAAACTGCATGACTGCACAAACACTGTAACTGTTCTGTATTCAGACACATTTGAAAGGATTTTTCCAGTACAAATTTCTAAATGCGGTGCTTATTTTGTAATTCAATCTAGAGCAGCAGCAGCAGTGCTATCATTATTTACATTTCTTCCTTTCAGCCTTGTATTCAACATATTTGCAGCAGTATGAATTGACTCATAACAAAATTCTTCTCTTTTCTTAAGAAAGTGTTTCGTGTTACTTTTTTATATCTATGAATAAATAAATAAATAAATAAATAAATATTATAATCTTTATTGATTTGTTTCTGGGACATTTGTTCAGAAATAATTTACAGAAATAAACTGCGTGATTCAGATATTATAGGTAATTTGACATTACATTTTCCTATTGCTTTGGTTTTAAGAAATTATATCAGTAGAGGTGAACATTAGCCACATATTAACTTTCTAAATTGTTAATATAATCTTTTTCATCTTAATAAACAAAAGACAATACAAGGACCTTATAAATAATCCTATTCTCAAATAACTTTGCTATTCTCCAAGATTTCTTATCTCCAAAAGTAACCTGGATAGCTGCTAATCCTTAATTTATGAATGTAAATGGGAGAAAAACATATTTGTGTGTGTATGTATATATGTGTGTATGTATATATTATATATGTATATATAATATATACATACATGTATGTATATATACACACATATATACACATGTATGTATATACACGCACACATATATACACACACATATATGTGTGTGTATATATACATACATATATATGTGTGTGTATATATACGTATATATATATAAAAAACCAAGTCTTAAGATGGCTATAATAGTGACAACTTTTTTTTCATTCTTTGCTTTATCCTGGTTATGTTTAGAGTCTTATATTCTCTAATGTTAGTAACTGCACATAAGCCTTAGTCTTTCTTAACTACAGTACTCTCAAATTGTGGAAAGACTAACTTGGATTGCACATGACCCCAATAAATGAGCTCTTACATAATCTGCAGCTAGTTTAGACTAGAAATATGGAGATAAATTGTTGTTGAACAGTGAATGACTGAATGGTCATGATTATTCTACACTCAAGGTTTCCAGGCAGTATACTTCTGCATTTTTGTCTCTATCTCCATTTATTCCTTCTTAGAATCCTTCGTTGTCTCTTCTTGGCTTCAAACTGTGGATATAAGACCATATACCTGTCTAAACTAACTTTCTATCCTCAAATGACCTTAGTATTACCTCCTTTCTGAAGCATAAAACAATATTTTCTCTAGATTAAAGGGGAATCATAAGACCTCGCTCACAATGGGTATTTACTCGAAATTAATTTTCTACCATTAAATACCTAAGTCTATGTTAGCAAGTAATTACAGTATCTTGCTTTGGGAGGGCTCTACAGCTTAATCTAATTTTCAACTCATTGCAACATTTATTATTAAATATTAATGGTTAGTGTAAATCTTGCTGTCTTTTGTTGAGCGCCTACTTAATAAAGAAGACTACTGTGTTAATAGAAGAGTACTCCTTAAAATGAGCTCCTTAAAAAGATCCACCTCCTTAAAACTTTCTTTTACAATGTTTCATGGTTCCTCATAAAAAGATATTTTGCTATGTTCATTTGGAATATTGTTCTGTTAAATTATCTTAAATTGACCAAATATAGTATATTTTAACAGGAAGCATTCCTAGTAGTTCTAGCTCCATTAATTCATACTCCAAAATATTGTCCACTCTTTCAAGCTAATAGGCTTGATGCAGTATCCCAAATGTTAGTGCCAAAACCAGAAGTGCATTCTCCTATTACATTAATAATAATTTTACAGTATGGTGGCAGGAAATGCACTTTCAGTTCACTGGCTACAGCTATTAAACAGTACGGAAATGATTGCTTGGAAGGCAGCCAGGTCGCTTGGCTTAAAGGCCAACCCTGAAGAAGACAAAGGTAATATAAGAAGGGAAAGTGCCACCTGAACATAAACATTATTGAGACACTCTAAAGCAGTGCTTCTCAAGTCTGTGGTAAAGGACTTTTCCACCCCCCGATCTGCTATGGACTTTTGTAAATAGGAAATTATGTACTTGGACATAGCAGCACTGTCAAGTGCTCTAAAATTTTTAAGTACTTTGCATACTTGATCATTAATATACTTACCATACTATTATGATTTGTATAGTTATCATACTTATAACAAACAGTTTTGGAACTGATCTGTGAAACACATGTTGAGTAGCACTGTTCCAGAGGAGAAAGGATGAGAATTACATTTGGGCTACATTCCTGTTTCTGTTAAGAACCATAAGTGTGTGTATATTACATATAAATAAGTGACCATGCTTGATGAGATACCTAATACCTGTCTATTTACAAATAATGTTTAAATTAACTTAATGATGAAATCTTGGCTAATCATATGAATATGAGGAAAATATGTTTTCCCATTAATAGTCTGAATAAATACTGTTTTTTCATAGTTGTGTAATTACCAAGAGTAGTTTAGGAAGTAGCATTGCCATACACACAAAAGAGAGGAAATACAAAAAGAAATATTTCCAGTAAAAATCTGTATTGTCAGAGATAGTAAGGAGAGAAAGTGAATGGACAATAGAATGACAGATGGTATATTTAATTAAATAGCTGAGGAATAGTTACACTAATACTTTTTGTCACTGGTGTTTGTCCCAGGATGAAGACTTCTTAAGGAAATATTCTGACACTGAAGGATATCAGATTAAGCACTAAGGCCAATGAATAGAGTAGCACCTCATGGAATGTGTGGCCGCTTCATGAAATTAGAAGATATGGTTCTGCCATGAAGGAGATCTTGCTGTCTTTTCCCTGATCCTATGTACAATATAATAGGAATGTGGAAGCCAGATTCTGCATTAACTGCCAAGAAAACAAGGATTTTTCACTTCTACAGAGGGTATGAACTCCAGCTACACTTTTTTAAAAAAGGTTTTTGCCATAGGGTGTGTGTCCTTGATGGAGAGAGACAGAGAGCGACAGTGAGAGGGAAAGTGAGAAATCACACTCTCGGGGGGGGTGGTGGGGAGTGGCCACACCACAATCCCTTCTCCACCTTTCTCCTCCTGGGATCTTGAGCACGAACATACCCATGCCCAGCGTGAGTTTCAAGCCACCAGGTCTGGGACTTGAGCCATGGTCAGCCATGTGGGAGTCCAGTGCCATTGCCACTATGTCACCTGCTGGCCCCTATGAACACTTTTTAATGTGGGTTTTCATGTGTAAATTAAACAAGCCAGAATCACCAAATATTTAGTGAAGTTAAAAAATTAAGGAGTCGCCGGATTCAACTAACACACTAATGTTCAAGGAAAAAGAGAACTATAAATGTGAATTCATAGTATTTAGAGAAAGTCTTCACACTCAACCACACAATGCCCAATACATCAATAAATACCTTGTGCTCATAAAATAAAAATACGAAAAAAGAAACAATCAGGGATAATCAATATGATCCATTAGGCTAGTCTAAACAGAAGAAAATATTTATTGATTTTAAGCTACTCCTGAAAGCATTGAGGATACTGTGGTGACTAAAACGAACAAATTTCCTGTCCTCAAGGAGCTTATATTCCAATGGGAAGCTAGATACAATGAGGAAACAAATATGATTCAGGTAATGATGTCAAAGAGTAAGAGAGAAAACAAATGACAGGAGTGTGTGTGTGTGTGTGTGTGTATAGATAGAAAAAGCCTCTCCGATAAGGTAATATTTGTGCTAGTAATTAAGGGAAATAATGAGATGAACCAGAAAAGAAAATGTTCCAAGAAAAAGGAACACAAAATAAAAAAGTCCTGAGGTGGGAGCTTCTGAGGTTTGTTTAATTCATAGCAAGGAGACCTTGCAAGGTGTGGTGAAAAAGAGTGGTAGGACCAAAGGTGAGAGTAAGAAGGATATGACATGTGATATAAGACCTTGTACACTATATCTTTTGATTTTCACTATGCAATAGATAGAAAACCTTTGTAGGATTTTGAGCAGACGGCTGATGTAATCTGACTTCATTTTAATGGTATCATTCTGGTGGTTATATAGACAATAGTTTAGAGAGGTCAAGGGTAAGAGCAAGGAGAATAAAAGGCTGGTTTTTACTACAATACAAAATGAGATGGTACTGGCTTGGAGCAGGGTATTAGCAGTAGGAATAGGGCGATATAAAATTAGATGCTGAATATATGTAAATGGAAATATGGGCAGGGTTTGAAGATGGATTAAATGTTAGGCATCATAGATAACACAGAATAACTCCAAATATTTCTGCATGTGGAGTTAGAATAACTAAGTCATTATTTATTTAAATGGAGAAATTTGTAGGAGAATCAGTTTTTTTTTTGTTGTTGTTGGAGGAGAATGAAGAGCAAAAGTTTTGGAAGTGTTAACTAAGACATGTCTATTAAACACCCAAGTGGAGATGTGAGTAAGCAGTGGGATATATTGTTCTGGAGTTCAGGGGAGAGAGTTAATCTGTGGATAATAATCTGAGAGTCTTCTATATATAGAAGGCATTTAAAGTCATGAAACTAGATGACAACAATTAAGAGTTGACCATTGATAGAAAAGAGAAGAGGAGCATGAATTTAAGTCATATGTTACTTCAATATTTTTCAGCTGGAGAATAAAATATCCCTAGAAGATATCAAGAAGACATAACCTGGAACCAGCAGTTAGCGTAATGGCTATGTCACTGGACTCTCATGTAGTCGACTGTGGTTCGAGTCCCGGACCTGGTGGCTTAAACTCACGCCGGGTGCGTGTGCGTGTGTGCCCAAGATCCTAAGAGGAGAATGGAGGAGAAGGGATTGCAGCGTGACCATCCCCCCTGGGGGGTGATTTCTCGCTTTCTGTCTCTCTGTCTCTCTCTGTCTGGCGAGCGCACGCGCCCTATAGCAAAAACCCCTCCAAAAAAAATAAATAAATAAAAGAAGACATAACCAGAACTGATAGGTGGCATGGCACACATGCCCTATGACAAAAAAAAAAAAAAAAAAGAAACAAAGAAAGGAGCAGTGAGATCGGAGAAGCATAAAGAGGTAGCCTCTAAGCCAAGTAATGGAAGAGAGTAATCAATGACATAAATGATACTGACAGGTCAAGTAAGATGAGGACAGATAATTAAGCTTTGAATTTACTAATATGAAGGTCATTGATAATGTTATCAGGAGTACCTTGTAAAACAAAGTCATCAGTTGAGAGTGATGGAGATTTAAGAGGAGAGTAGATGGTGTAAAATAGTCATCTAGAGAGTGGATGATGAAAATGTCATACCATTGCCAAGCAGCACTAGAAGCCCACTTGAGGTTAATGGTCATGAATTTGAAGAAAATGAAATAAAATGAAGTCATGCTTCTAGTAATACAGTTTCAAAATTAAAGTTTTCTCAGAAAACAAATTAAAAGGAAACCAAACCAGTAAACATAGAAACAGAATAGGTGGAGAATTGGAATTAGGCAACTTTAGTTTTTTTGTAGGTGAGAGACAAAGAAGTTAGTGATATATGTCTGGAAGTAATTATAATGATGGATCATGAAATCTAAAGTCAGGCAAGGAGGGAATAGGATTAGGAAAATGAATGCAGTAAAAGTGTCAGGAATAATGGATTGGAGGTCCCAGTAAGGTTAAGAAAATATTAAAATTGGGGCATTAGAAAGAGTGAGCATAAAACATAGGAAGAGATAGTTTGAAAAGGGGATGGTAAAATTGAGATTATGTATAATGTGCAGTTATTTATTGAAGTAAGGCTGAGGAACCAATCTTGAGGCTCAAATTCCAGAAATAATGCCCAAGACCAATGCCACGGGACTGCCCTGATAAGAAAAACTGTTGCTCCTGTATTAGATGCCAAGAATTAATACTTTACTATTACAGCTACTGCTGCCAGCACTGATGCCGCTCCACAATTGAGAACTTGACTTGCTCCCTTAAAAGCCAAGTTCCTTTGCAGTATGTCTTTATGCGTATGTTCAATTCTGAGTCAAAGTCTCACATCACGACATCTGATTGGTTGAACCTAAGTCATATTCATATGTCACAGTTACAACACAAACTAGTTGAGTTTTGGCTTTTACATTAAAGACTTAAAAATTATTATGTAAGAATTTCTCAAATATGGGAAGACTATTTGTGATATCTTGGTCAGACACAAATATAGTAAATGTCTACTACTGAGGTTTAATAAATTAAAATGTAGCTGCCCCAAAATGTTATCCCTTACTAGAGGGGTGACTAGTGGTATGGAAACAACTAAAAATAAAAAAGTAAAATTTAAGGGACCTGCGGATGACATAATAGTTACATCACTGGACTCTCACATGGCTAACCACAGTTCAAGTCCTGGACCCAGTACCTTGGAACTCACACTGGGCATGTGTACGTGCCCAAGATCCCAAGAGGAGAATGGAGGAGAAGGGATTGTGGTGTGGCCATCCCCCTGGGGAGTGATTTCTTGCTTTCTGTCTCTCTTTGTCTTTCCAGTGCCCTATCGCAAAAATCTCTCTCAAAAAATTTTAAATTTAGAGTCAGCTAGATGGTGCAGTGATAACATACTGCTCAAATACTAATGGATCTATATAAATCCATATAAAATATTGCCAGTTTGTTTCTCTAGTCAACCTGTAAATACTGGGTACACGTGCCTATGATTCTGGCTGAGAAGGCTGGGGGATCATAGCATGAGACCCTATTGAAGGTACTTGTCTTTCTCCCTACCTTTATCACGAAAGAAAAAAAAATTTTTTTTAAGTTTATTTATTTCTTTCATGATAAGGGGAGGGAGAAAGACAAGCACCTTCAATTGACCACTTAAGTTTAATAGTAAAAGACTAGTTACTGATAATTATGCGTTATAAAAACTTCAGAAGGAAAGGAAAATGTTTTGTGGACCATTTGGGGTTTTTTTCAGTGTGTCAGTTTTAAGTTTTTAAGATCAGTACATTTAATGGAAACAACTTGACTAAAAATCTGTCACAGAATTTTGAGACCCATTAAAGCAATGTTTAAAGAGAAAAAAAAAAGTTAGTTGAAGACCGAATGCAGATATTTTCACAGGATACATGAAAATGAAAAGAAAGATATTTTTGAAAAGTAAGACATACAGATTGCATGGTGGTTAAGGTATTGTACTACCACATGGCTGACTATGGTTCAAGTCCCAAACCTGGCAGCTTACTTTCTCACTTTCCCTTTCTCTATCTCTCTGTCTCTCTCTGGGAAAATTAAAATAATAATAATAACAAATGGCATTACATAAATAATTTTTAAGTAAGACATACAGATCTTTATGAGAATCCCAGTATCAGTTTAATGAGACTTGGAAGGGAAGGAAAGGAAAAGAAAAAAATTGAAAGAAGGAATCAATTAATCAACTAAAATTTTCTTAAATTGAAGAATAAGTTTTCAGATGGAAAAAGACCACCAAGTCTTAAATTGGATTAATAGGAAGAATAATGCATGCCTAGATAGATTATGGTAACATTTTAGAAATCTAAAGTCAAAAGGAACATTTTCTTCCAGGCACATGAGCTGCATACTCTATAGGATAGTTCCACTGAATCACTAACTCACCCCTACAACCAAATAAACCCAAATGAATTCAAGATTTATCTAAAATATTAAATCATTTAAATATAAGAAGTACTTGAAAAAAACATGGGTAAATAGGGCACAAAACCTAGATGTCATATTCTCATAGTGTGAAAGATTGATTAGTTTGACTATATGACAATTGAAAGCATTTAAAGGCATTGAGTATTATAAAATAAGTTATAAGGCCAATGACAAACTGATAAAAAATTAATGTTTATGCCATAGGTCTAAGTGCCTCAATATTTATATATTAATATTGATATTTAAATGTATCATTAAATTCTTACAGGTCCATAATGAAAAATAACTCAATAGAAAAAAATGGGGAAAGAATATAGAAATACAGTTTTCAACATAAGGCATATAAATAGCCAGTATTTATATTTAAAAATTTCTAATCTTATTCATATTTTTAAATACCTAAGATCTTTTTTCCTTTTCATATGGGAAAAAGTAAATACATTTGATTATATACTTAGTTGGCAAGATTGTGAGAAAATGAGCATACTCCTAAACTCATGGTGGGCAATGTAAATGGGTACAAGTTTTTTGGAGAACAATTTGGCAATATTAATCAGAATTAAAATATATGTATTTTTCGAGACCAGGAGTTAGTGTAATGGCTATGTTGCTGAACTCCCACGCAGTCGAACGCGGTTCGCGTCCTGGACCCGGTGGCTTAAAACTCACGCCGGGCGCGTGTGTGTGTGTGCCCAAGATCCCGAGAGGAGAATGGAGGAGAAGGGATTGTGGTGTGGCCATCCCCCCTGGGGGGGGTGATTTCTCGCTTTCGAGCTCTCTGTCTCTGTCTGTCTGGCGAGTGCATGCTCCCTATAGCAAAAATCTCTCCCCCCCAAAAAAAAGAAAATATGTATATTTTTTGTCCCAGCTTTTTCACTTTAGAATATGTATTTTCTTTTTTTGGAGAGGTTTTTGCTAGGGCGTGTGCACTTGCCAGACAGACAGAGAGAGACAGAGATAGAAAGCAAGAAATCACCTCCCGGGGGGATGGCCACGCCGCAATCCCTTCTCCTCCATTCTCCTCTTGGGATCTTGGGCACACATGCACACACGCCCGGCGTGAGTTTAAGCCACCAGATCCGGAACTCGAACCGCGGTCGACTACGTGGGAGTCCAGCGACATAACCGTTACTCTAACTGCTGGTCACTTCACTTTAGAATTTTATCCTAAAGATCTATTAGCACAAATATCTAAATAGATATGTAGAAGATATTTAGTATAGCTTTGTTTGTAATACCAAAAAGTTGAATACAATTTTAATGTTTATCAATCAGTGACTGGCACTTCTGGGAAAGTGAAGAGTCAAGACACGTGTCTATTTGCATCACTAAAGGCCTCCAAAATGTATTATTTAAAAATACACACTTGGGACCAGCAGATGGCGTAATGGTTACATCGCTGGACTCTCAAGTAGTCTACTACAATTTGAGTTCCAGACCTAGCAGCTTAAAACTCACGCTGGACGCTCGTGCGTGCATACCCAAGATCCTGTGAGGGGAATGGAGAAGGGTTTGGAGTGTCACCATTCCCCATGGGAATGATTTCTGCTTTCTGTCTCTCTGTCTCTCTCTGTCTCTTCAGTGAGCACACCTGCCCTCTCTCTTAAAAATAAATAAATAAATAAATAATAAAAAATTTAAAACTTGCACTCAATGAAATATAAGTCAAATACAATAAAATTCACACATTTAATGTGCACAATTTAGTAATTTTTAGTATATTTACAGTTGTACAACTGTTACTACTATCTAATATTAACTGTTACCAGTACCTAATACCATATTTTCATCAACCCACAAAGAAACTCTGTACATATTAGCAGTCACTCCAAAGTCCTCCCATTCCCCCTTAAGCCATTAATCTACTTTATGCCTTCATATAATAGATCTCTCTATTCTAGAATTACATGATAGAATAGAAGTACATGATATGTATTCTTTTGTGTTTGGATTCTTTTTTGTTGTGTTTTGTTTTGTTTTCAAAATTTACCTATGTTGTAGATGTATCATAATTTTATTCTTTTTATGGCTAAATAATATTCCATTGTATGGATACACCACATTTTGTTTATCCAGTCATCAGTTAGTGAACATTTGGGTTTTTCCTACTTTCTGGCTATATTGAGTAATCCTGCTATTGATATTCATGTACATGTTTTTGTATAGACATATGTGTTCTATTATTTTAGATATATATCTAGGACCTGAACTGTTAGATCATATGATAACTTCCCATTTAATATTTTGAGAAAAATTTAACCTGTTTCCAAAGTGTCTGCACCATTTTATAATCTCACCAGAAATGTATGAGGCTTCCAATTTCTCTACATCCTTGAGAACATTTTTTATTGTCCATTGTTTTGATTTTAGCCCTTCTTGTGGTTGTGAAATGGTATCTGAATTGTGCTTTGCTTTGCATATGCCTAGTGACTGATGATGTTGAGCACATTTCCATACACATATTTGTTATTTGCATATCTATTTAAATCCTTTACCTACCTTCAGTTTGGCTCTTTTGTTGGTGGTGGTGATATTGATTCGAAAGTGTTCTTTATCTAACTGTGCATACAAATTCCTCATCAGATATATACTTTGCAAACTTTTTCTCCCATTCTGTGGGGTTTATTTTCACTTTCATGATAGTTTTGGCAGCACAAAAGGGGAGGGGGCAGCAGGTGGCATAGAGGTTAAGGCACTTGGATCTCACATGATTGACTGATCGGTTCAATTTCCAGACCAAGCACTTTGAAAAACATGCTGGGGATTTGTGCATGCATGCCAAAAATTCCAAGAGAACAATGGAGAAAAGACTGTAGTGTGACCATGCCCTGGAGGGTGATTTCTCACTTTCCCTCTCTATCTCTGTGTCTGTCTCTCTCTGGCGAGTATACACATCCTATAGCAAAAACTTAAAAAGTTTTTTTAGGAAGTAATTTATCTATTTCTTAGTTTTGTCACTTGTACTTTTATTATTATATCTAAGAAAACTTTGCTTAATCCATGGTCAGAAAGACTTATTCCTGTGCTCTAAGAGTTTTCTAGTTTTATCTCATACATTTAGATCTATAATTCACTCTAAAATAATTTCTTTGTATATGGTTTGAAGTAGGGGTCCAACTTCATTATTTTGCATGTGGCTATTTAGTTATCACAGTACCATTTGTTCATAGGACTATCATTTCTCATTAAATTGTGTCAACACCCTTACAGCACATCAGTTGACCATAAGTGTAAGATTTTATTTCTGGACTTTCAGTTCAGATATATCCTTATGCCCGTACCACATTGTCTTGATTACTATAGCTCTGTAGGATGTTTTGAAATCAAAAGGATTGAATTATCCTATTTCGTTCTTTCTTTTAAGATTGTGTAGGCTATTCTGTGTCTTACACATATCTATATAAATTTTAAACTTTTCTTATCGATTTTTGAAAAAAAAAAGAAAAAACAGTTATGGGACCAGCAGTTAGCATAATGACTATGTCGCTGGACTCCCATGTAGTCAGCCACGGTTCGCATCCTGGACCCGGCGGCTTAAAACTCACACCGGGTGCGTGTGCGTGCGTGCCCAAGATCCCGAGAGGAGAATGGAGGAGAAGGGATTGCGGCATGGCCATCTCCCCTGGGGGGTGATCTCTCGCTTTCTGTCTCTCTGTCTCTCTCTGTCTGTCTGGTGAGCAAAAATCTCTCAAAAAAAAAAAGAAAGAAAGAAAAAAGAAAGAAAGAAAGAAAACGGTTAGGACTTTGATAGGGATAGTGTTGAATATGTAGATCACTTTAGGGAGTTCTGCCATCTTAACAATATTAAGTCTTTTGAAATGTGAACATAGAGTGTCTCTCCATTTATTTAAGTAGTTTTTAAAGTTTTATTTATTTTATTTACACAGAGATAGGGGGAGGGAAAGAAAGAGAGAGGACAAAGACCTTCAACAGGGTCTCATCGTACTATGATCTCCCTCAACCTTCCAGACAGTCAGGATTGTGGGCATATGTGTGTAAACCCTTCATACTTCAAGATCAAGCTAAGATACAAAGTATAGTCTTCCATGTGGCTTTACTGCAGAGCAGCACTATACCAGCTGTACCATGTGACTGGGCCATATTTAAGTATTCTTTAACTTTTTTCAACAATATCTGTAGTTTTCAGTGTTCAAGTCTTGAATTTCTTTTTGTTAAATTCATTTGTAAGTATTTTATTCTTTTTGATGCTATCATAAATGGAATTATTTTCATAATTTTATTTTTAGGTTCTTTATTGCTAGTGTGTAGAAATACAATTTTAATTTTATATATTGATCTTGCATTTTATCATCTAGCTGAATGTGTGTGCATGCTCATCCATGCATGTATATTTCTTTTAAATAGAGAAGTTGTTCAGAAAGTCTGTTAGAAATAATCTGCAGGGTAACAGTAGTAGAGAAAAGAAAGTCATTTGTATTGTTGAGTAGTAATCCATTATGTGGATATGACTACTCCACTACTCACTCTTTGAAATAGGTACAGTATTTGCAATATATCTGTAATAATTTTTTGGGTCCTGATGAACTCACATAATCTAACTGGGGAATAAAGAGATTATCCATGCCTAAAATTCAGAATTCTAATTCTAAACTTGCAGCAAAGAAAGTAAACATGTCCTGATTAATCTTTACCCCAGTTTCTCTGAATTCCTTCACATTTTACTTTAGTGCCTTAGTCTACTATTGTGTTGCTAACAGAAATACTTAAGACTGGTGATTTATAAAAAGTTTAGGATTGTGATGGCTAGAAAGTCCAAAGGTGTGAGGCCAGCAGCACAACATGGTCCACAGAAGCAGAGAGGATGGCAGGCACATGCAGAAAGAGAAAGAGGGTGAGAGAGAGAGACAGGGGTCAATCATCTTTCTTTTAGAACAACTGCTTCATATGAGAACTAAACCCTTCTTACTAAGTCTTGCATTAATCCATTCATGAAGGCGATGCCTCCATGATCCAATCATTGACCAATAGGCCTCACCTGTTAGAGGTCTCACAATCTCTCAATGCATCACACTAGGGACCATGTTCCAAAACATGAACTTTTGAGGGACAAACCATTATCCAAAACATAGCATTTAGTAAAAGCAAAACTTAACAGGAGTCTTTCATCAACTAAAAGCTGTTTTAGAGAGTTATTCTTCCCAATCTTCTTCCCCTTGTAACTACTCCCTCTTTATTCAGATGACACACAATAGACATCATTCCTAATATAGAGAAGCAGTGTTTCATCACAGTTAATGGTATAAGCTCTGGAGTCAGACTGTCTGGGTTCAAGTCCCATTTATACTATATATTCACTCTTTGACATAGAGTAACAACCTTTACCTCTCTTGGCCTCAGTTGCCCTATCCTAAAATGGGGATGATTTTAGTGCCTCACTTGAAGGATTAGAAATATACATACACACACACACAACATGTTCTAAGAACAATACACTGTAAATACTCAATAGATACAAGGATGTTATTATCATAATGTGTTGGCAGTTGCCACATAAGGAAACAGATTAGTATCTCCAGCCTGGGAAGATTTTAAAATATGCAAACAAAGTATCACATTATTAGCCTTTCGGCATATGTGTTATCTTGCTCTGTTGGAGGGGGTGTTTCCAAGGGATTTTCTTTTTAAAAGTTTGGGACTCTGGAAAGAAATGGGGAGGGGGGAAAGGGACATGTTGCCCTAAGAATGTTTATTTTTTTTTGTTGTTGTTCTTTTGGGGATCTGTTCTTGGGGAGGGTGAGAATTGAGGGAAGCTTGATCTTGTGTCTTCATCAATAAACTCTCATTTAAACACACACACACACACACACACACAAGTTGGAGTCAAGAGGAAAGTATTAGGGTCGGCAGGTGGCATGGTAGTTAGGTTGCTGACCAATCACTGTTCAAGTACTAGACCTGGTGGCATCCTTTCTCACTTTTGCTTTCTCTCTTTCTCTGTCTCTGGTCAAATAAAGAAAATAATTATAGTGAGTAAAATTAAGTAAATAATTCTTTTTAAAAAAAGAGGAAAGTATCAGAGTGAGATAGTGAAAGACATCAAGAAAGCAGAGAAGAAAATATGAGAAGAAAGAAAAGAAGCCAAAGTGACCAGGGAGAGTAAAGTAGGTGGTTGGGGAAAGGGAGTATAACAAGAATAAAGTTCACAAAGGTAGGGGTGGTGGGATAGATCTAGTAAAACAGAGCTAAGAGTGTTATTGAAATTTAACATAAAAGAAACTCTTGTTTGAAAGGAAAAGACTGAGTATATTTAGTTCTGGGTAGGATGTCAGTTCTGAAAATAAACTGCTCCCAGAATCGAATGCAATCCTCTGTATTGTTGTCACCTGCAGAAAGCTGATGTTCCTTCTAAGGGAAAGTAAAACATGGACAGATAAGCTACCTCAGAGCCAACAGACACAAGAAATTGCCCCTCTTTGTCTCCTTGTCTTTCTTTTTTCAGTTTAAAATTCTCTAATTAATATTGAGAAAAAAAGTTGTATAGCTGAACAAAGTGAAATATCTACTGGTATATATATGAAGCAAGGAAGTGTCCTTCTTAGTTAGTACTAGAATCTAAACACTTTGTGGCTAGGTGCTTAATACAATATTCACCACCTCCATGGTACACTTCTAGTATATGAATGGTGACAGACCGAATGATTTGCTCTCTTGCTTTGTCTGAGGGGCCCAGCAGGAAGTATGACAGGCCACATAAAAAATACATTTGAAGAATCCCACAAGTGTCATAGAGGTAAGGCCTATGAATATGCCACATCTGTATGAATTAGGGAACCGCATAGAGCAGATAGATCCAGGTCAGCATACCTTACAAAAAAACAGACTTGGGGCCAGCAGGTGGCGTGGTGGTTACAGGCCACTGGACTCCCACAAATGGCCGACCACGGTTTGAGTCCCAGACCTGGTGACTTGCTTTCTCACTTTCTCTCTCTCTCTCTCAGCCTCAGTTGCCCTATTTTATAATGGGGATGATTTTAGTGCCTCACTTGAAGGATTCCTCTCTGGTCAAATTAAAGATAAGTAAATAAATAAAGAAGAAGAAAAAGACTTAATTATTTGTACCATAAAAAACAAAATTCATTTTAAGGAGGCTAGAAATGAGGAGAAAGTTTTCCCTTTACTATAGGAATAAAAATATTCATAAGTACAATGCTGTTTACTTCTTGTTTAAGAGACTTAGAGACCTCTGCATACACTTAGATATACTGACACATACATTATGTTGAGAGGATGTAGGCGATTTATTTCAGTGAAATGGAAAAATAAGGAGAAAAGTGGTATTTTGATGGAACAAAATATAACCAGAATTCTACTGTCCAATTCTATTTTATTATAATTTCCACTGTTATTACCATTCTTTCATCTATACTGTTGCAGTAGCCTCCTAATTGTTTCTCTGCTTCTAACCTAAGGCCCTCTCTTGAATTTACTCCACAGAGCAGCCAGAGAGTAATTTTTAAAATTATAAGTCAGATTGTGTCACTCCTTTCCACAAAAACATATAATATCTTCCCAGCACACTCTGAGTAAAACACAAAATCTTTTGTTTTGTTTTGTTTTGTTTTTGTTTGTTTTGCCATAGGGTGCATGCACTTGTTGGAGAGAGTCAATGAGAAATCACTACCGGGGGGGAAGGCCATGCTACAGTCCCTTCTCCTCTATTCTCCTCCTAGGATTTTGGGTATGCACGCACATGCACACAGCATGATTTTCTTTTTTTTCTTTTTCTCTTTAAATTTATTTATTTTTTACATTAATTTACTATACATCATTACAGTATACAAATGAATTTTCCATCCAAAATACACTGTATATTGGCTCAATCAAGCACATCAACATACATGTTATCAGCAAATAATTTTCCATTTCCTATGTCTTGTATCCTTTTTTTCCCCTCTGCCATGTCCCCCCCTCCTCCCACATTGTTTCTGGTATCCATGGTTGCTTTCTATGCCTTTCCCCCCCATTTAATTGATTTGTTAATGAACTTAATTAGTCTAAATATTTGCAATAGCAAGCACAGCTGATATATACCTATACGTGAACCCAAGTCTGACTTTAGGCATAAACCTACCTCAGTGAGTAGAATGAACATACTATAAAGTAGTACGTAGCTAGGACTATATAGCTTACTGCAGTCATCAAATATGCATTTTTTTTTAAAATTTTGATAAGAACAGTTTTAGTGGGGTTTTTTTCTCCTGAAACTTTTTTTTACATTAATTTACATTCATTCCCTGAGCATCACCACAACATACTAAATGTGGTTTCCCATCTAAAATAAACTGCATAGTGGCTTAGTCATGCATATTATCATCAACAATATTCCATTTCTACTTTCATATATATGTATATGTATATATGTTTTTTA
>NW_006210047.1:90679-126855 GCF_000334495.1 Tupaia belangeri chinensis | reverse complement strand
AGGAGCCATGAAGCTGTGTGTCTCCAAGAAGGCCTGTTCACTTTGCCTCTCCACGTGAGTTTTGTGTGCTGGAGGCCGAATTATCAGTGGAAAATCTACATTTCTGTTTCCCCAAAATGGCTAGTTTGCAGGAGCCATGAATCTGTGTGTCTCCAAAAAGGCCTGTTCCTTTTGCCTCTCCACGTGAGTTTTGTGTGCTGGAAGCTGAATTATCAGTCGAAAATCTACATTTCTGTTTCCCCAAAATGGCTAGTTCGAAGGAGCCATGAAGCTGTGTGTCTCCAAGAAGCCCCAGCGTGATTTTCAAACTGCCAGGGCCAGGGTTTAAACAATGGTTGACCATATGGGAGTCCAGCACCTTAACCACCATGCCACCTGCTGGCCCCCAAAATACAAAATCTTTAACATGATCTGCAAGATTTTCATGATATAACTATTCTACCTCTCTAGTGTAATTTTCTACCGTTTTCTCCTTGTATAGACATGATGACTCTGCTCTTCCTAGAACATGCGAAACAAATTGGTCAAAAAAGATTTACATTTATTGTTTCCTTGCTGAATGGCTTGCTCCCTCACTTTGATTAAAACTCAGCTCAAATTGTAGCCAATGAGAATTACTTTCTTAACTATCACATATAAAATAGCAATCCCCATCATCCTCCATCATATTTCCTAGCAAAAAGAAGGTAAACCATAGAGATGTGTATTAGGTAATAGAATATGTGGATCTGGAGTTCAGCCAGGAAGTCTGAGCCTGAGATGTAGATTTGGAAATTTCCATCATCCAAGGCAAGAATAGTATTTGTAAGCATAGAGGTGAGAGAAAGCATGGTAAATTTAAAGATGATGGAGGACTTTTTGAAAATGCAAATTCTCT
Organism: Tupaia belangeri chinensis; assembly: GCF_000334495.1. Taxonomy (NCBI): domain Eukaryota; kingdom Metazoa; phylum Chordata; class Mammalia; order Scandentia; family Tupaiidae; genus Tupaia; species Tupaia belangeri. Next base: position 125,978 of record NW_006210047.1, on the reverse strand, counting down.
GGGTCTCATCTAACACTTCTTGAATAAGAATCTCTGGACGTGAGGTTTAGGAGTATGTAGCTTGAAAAGGTTCCACATATAATTCTGATGTGCAACCTTCGCTGAGAACCACCTCAAAAAGATGCATACATCTTTACAAAATTTACTAGTAATCTCCAAATTGCCAAATCCAGTATATATTTTCTATATCTCTCTATTGAAATTGGTAGTTGATTGTTCTTAACTACTTCCTCAGCTGCCAGGCACCACATATTCATGATTCTCCTGCCACCTTTCTAGTTATCCTTTCTCAGTCTATTTTATTGACTTCATTCCTGCCAACACCTTAAAGAGCTCACCAAGATTTTGACCTCTATCTTTCCACCACTCTAACATTCTACATATTTTCTCTAGCAAGGATCATCCATTCACATGACTTAAGTCTGTACACTACTGATTTCTACATTTTTATTTATGATCCAAATCTTCTAAGCTCAACACCCACATATAATGTTTCCTGATTCCAGACAAATTTTATGATTGTTTTTTCTATTTATGTGAGGAATATCTCTGGTAGTTTGATTTAGATTGCATTAAATTTGTAGACAATTTGGGTAGGATTGGCTTCTTGATTATATTAATACGTCCAATCCAGGAACATGGGATGTTTTTCCACCTTTTTTGTATTATTTTTCATTTATTTTTCAAGTGTTTCATAGTTTTTCTTGTAGAGCTCTTTGATATCTTTGGTAAGGTTTATTCCTAGATATCTTACTGGTTTTGTGGCTATTGTAAATAGGATTGCTTTCTTTAATTCTGTCTCAATTTATCCATTCCTGGTATATAAAAATTCTATTGATTTTTGTATGTTGATTTTGTATCCTGAAACTTTACTATATTCATTTATCACTTGCAGGAGTTTTTGTGGATTTTTTTGAATTTTCTATGCATAGCATCATATCATCTGCAAATAGAGATAATTTCACTTCTTCTTTTCCTGTTTGGATGAATGTATTTGACTCTCTTGTCTAATTGCATTGGCTAGAACTGCCAGCACTATGTTAAAAAGAAATAGAGAAAGTGGACAGCCTTCTTGTTCCAGTTTTTAGTGGAAAAGCTTTCAGCTTTTTCCTATTCAGTATGATGTTAGCTATGTGTTTTTCATAGGTGGCTTTTATCATGTTAAGGAATGTCCCGTTTATGCCGATTTTGCTGAGAGTCTTAATCGTGAAGGAATGTTGTGTTTTATCAAATGTTTTTCTCCATCAATTCATATGATCATATGGTTTTTATTTTTCCTTTTCCTAATGTAATGTATTACATTTATTGTTTTGCATACACTGAACCATTTTGCATCACTGAAATAAAGCCTACTAGGTCATGGTATATAATCTTTTAAATATGTTGTTGAATACAACTTGTTAGTATCTAGTTGAGAATTTTTGCATCCATATTCATCAGGGATATTGGCCTGAAGTTTCTTTTTCTTTTCTTTCTTTTTTTTTTCTGTCATGTCTTTCTCTGGTTTTGGAATTAAAGTTATAGAGGCTTCATAGAATAAATTCAGGTTCCTTCCTTTTGAATTTTTAGAAATAATTTAAGGAGAATTGGAGCTAGTTCTTCTTTAAAAGTTTTATAGAATTCAGAAGTAAAGCCATTGGGACCTGGGCACTTCCTTGTTGGGAGACTGTTGATTTAAACTCATTGCTTGTTATGGGCCCACTCAGACTTTCTATTTCTTCCTGGTTCAATCTTGGTAAGTTATATGTGTCCAGAAATTTGTTTGTCTCATGTAAGTTTTGTTGTTCATTGGCATAGAGTCACTCTGATAGTAGTATTCTCTGATATTTTGTGTTTATGCTATATCTGTTGTAATAACACCTGTTTCCTTGCTGATTTGATTTATGTAATTCTTCATTCTTTTCTCTGTTCTTTTTTTTTTAGTCTAGTGAATGGTGTGTCAATTTTTATTACCTTCCCAAAGAGCCAGCTTTTGGTTTCATTTATTTTCAGTATAGTTCTTTTTTTTTTTGGAGAGGTTTTTGCCATAGGGCGCATGCGCTTGCCAGACAGACAGAGAGAGACAGAGAGACAGAAAGTGAGAAATCACCCCTCAGACAGAAAGTGAGAAATCACCCCCCAGGGGGGATCGCCACGCTGCAATCCCTTCTCCTCTGTTCTCCTCTCGGGATCTTGGGCACGCATGCACACGCACCCGGCGTGAGTTTTAAGCCACCAGGTCTGGGACGCGAACCACGGTCGACTACATAGGAGTACAGCGACATAGGCATTACGCTAACTGCTGGTCTCAAGTATAGTTCTTTTATTCTCTATTTCCTTTATTTCTTCTCAAATCTTTATTATTTCTTTTCTCTTGGCATTTTTTGTTTGGCTTTTGTTGTTGTTGTGTTTCCAGTTCCCTGAGTTGGGTCATTAGGTTGTTTATTTGTCATCTTTCTGCTTTTTTCTTGTGGGCACTAATTGCAATGAACTTCCCTCTTAAGACTGCTTTTGCCATGTCCCATTGGTTATAAACACTTGTTTGTCCATTATTATTGATTTCTATGAAACTTTTGATTTCAAGGTCAATTTCTTCTATAGTTGTAATGTCATTAAGGAGTAGGTTTAGTTTTCATGTATTTGTGAATTTTCAAAGGTTCTTTCTGTAGTTGATTTTAAGTTTGATTCCATCATGGTCAGAAAAGATGCTGAATATAATTTTCTATACATTTGAATTTGTAAGAGCTTGTTTTGTGCCCTATCATGTGGTCAGTCTTCGAAAATGTCCCATGTGGGGGGTGAGAAAAAATGTATGTTTTATGGTAGTTCAGTGAAACACTCTGTAGATGTCTATTTCATGTATGATATCATTTAGATCTTATATCTCTTTATTTTTTGTCTAGATAATCTGTTCAGAGGAGGCCATGGGGTGTTGAGATCCCCTACAATTATTGTGTTGCAGTCTATTTCTCCCTTGAGATCTAACAGTCTCTCTTGGATGTTTTTAGGTGCTCCATTTTGGGTGCATAGATATTTACAAGTGTTAAATCTTCTTAGTAAACAAGTCTTTTTAGTACTATATAATGTCCTTTGTCTCTTCTTAGATCTTTCATCTTAAAATCTATTTTGTCTGATATCAGTATCGCTACTTCAGCCTTTTTTTTTTTTGGTTCCATTTACATGGAATAACTTTTTCTAGCCCTTCACTTTCAGTCTATGTATGTCCTTGTCAGTGAGATGTGTTTCTTGTAAGTAGCGTATAGATAGCTTCTGTTTGTTTTTTTTTTTTAAATTCATTCAGTTAGTCTGTGTTTTTTTAACAAGAGAATTTAATCCATTAACATTCAATGTTATAAGTGATATTTGCAAATATCAACCAAGGTAAAGGTTGTTTTTGGTTCTCTTATTTCTGTTCATCTCTCTTTGGTTTTACTCATATAATACTCCCTTCAGTACTTTTTTTATATTTCCATGATATTTTCTATTATTATTCATACATTAAAGCACTATACATAATTTAGATTGTGAAGAGACTTTACCCAGCATGATATACACCTCAGTCCAGCCCAGTTGAGATCATCATACACATCCTTGTCAACAGATAATAAACCTTGTGTATCCCACAAGCGTCTTACCTTGTAGAGCTGGTCTAGTATTGGTGAATTCTTCTGTGAATGTTTTTATTTGTTCTTCCCGTTTGAAGGATAATCTTGCTGGATGTAGTATTCTTGATTGAAATTGTTTTGCTTTTATTGTTTTGTATACATCTTCCCATTCTTTCCTTACCTGCATTGTGTCATTTGAGAAGTCTGATGTTAGCCTAATGGAATAGCCTTTATGAGTAATTTGATTTTTCTCTCTTGCCATTTTTAGAATATTGTATTTGTCTTTGATTTTTACCAATCTGGCTATGATGCCCTGGAGTGAGGATTTTTTTGTGTTGATTCCATTTGGGATCCTTTTTATTGTTTGGGTCTGAATTTCTTCATGTTTCTCTATATTTGGAATTTTCAGGTAGTATTTCATAAAAGAGGTTTTATACATGCCTTTAGCAGATTCTTCACTATACCATTATGTGGATATTTGGACATTTCATGGTATCTAAAATGTCCTGATTTTGTTTCATGGTTTTTCTTTTCTTTTTTTCTTTTTTTCATTCTTTTTGGTGATTTGGTCTACATTGGAGACTCTGGCCTCAAGGTCAGAAATTTTTTCTTTGGCATGGTCCAATCTTCTGTTAATGCTTTCTAGGGAGATTTTAACTTCTTATATTGTATTCTTCACTTCCAGAAATTCTGTTTCTTTTTCAGGGTGTCTATTTCTTTACAAAATTACTCTTTCATGTCCTGAAATTATTTTGTTTCCTGGAACTGATTGTCTGTTTTTTATCTCATTCAGTTTTGTCACTATGAATATTCAGAATTCTTTTTGTGACATTTCTGTGTATTTCTCAGTGCTGTTCACTGTTGGTGAGGGGCTACTGTGCTCACCTTGGGGAGAGTTACCCCTTCATTTCCTCTTCGTTTTAGGTTATCTGATACAATACTCCTTTTTTTCTATTTATTGGAGTAGATTCTGTAGTACATAAAGAGAAATTTCACCATTAGTTCCCAGGTGTGTTCTTATTGGAGGTCTCTGTCTCCCAGATCAGCACAGTTATAGGTAAATTCATGTGCTTATTAGCTCCTTTACTGAATGTTCAGCTCCTGATGAGTTGGTAGCAAGCTAAGGAAATATAACTTAGTGAAGAAAATCAAGTCAATCGCTGCACAATGCACAGTGCATGGGCTGGTGGACCAAAAGTTCCAAAGTTACTCCCATGTCCCAAGCATGGACTCACTAGTGGAGGCCTGCCCAGACCAGGCTCAAGTCTCATGGCAGGCAGGGTCCCCAGGCCACCAGAGTGGTGGGTGATGGACTGGCAAAAGCTCCAAAGTTACTTCCAGTACCCAAGAATGGAATCCCAAGAGGACACCTTCCAAGGACAATCTCAAGTCTCCCTGTGTACAGGGAAAGCAAGGCTGCTAAAGCGGTGGGCAACAGACTGTTGAAAGTTCCAAAGTTACTCCCAGGCCTGAGGGTGGACTCACAAGAGAAGGTCTACCAAGGATCTCACTGCATTTTATGACACTAGAGATTATTTACTTAAAATTTTTTCCATTAACATTCTTCTATCTCTGCCCTTATCCTTCCCAGCCTCTAGCAGTCACTCTTCATCCCTCTTCCTCTATTAAGCCACCAGGTCCAGGATTGGAACTGTGGTAGACAGTTCTCTTTTTTTGCCTGGTTTATCTCACTTAACATAAGTACTCCAGGGTCACCCATTTAAATGTCAAATGATAAGACTGTACTTTTTGGAACCAGTAGATGGCGTAATGGTTACATCACTGGACTCTCACATAGTTGACCACAGTTAGAGTCTTGGACCTAGCAGCTTAAAACTCACACCGGGCACATGTGTCCGTGTGCCCAAAGTCCCAGGAGGAGAATGGAAGAGAAAAGATTGCAGCATGGCCATCTCCACAGGGGGTGATTTCTTGCTTTCTGCCTCTCTGTCTCTCTCTGCCTCTCCAGTGAGAACATGTGCCCTATAGCAAAAATATCTCTCTAAATAAAAGATTGTACTTTTATGAAAAAATTTTAAAAGAATTATCTATTTTAACTTTATTTATTCATTCATTTTATTTTAATTTGACCAGCAAGAGACAGAGAAAGAGAGAGAAAGTGAGAAAGCAAGCCAGCATATCCAGAACTCAAACCATGGTTGGCCACGTGGGCATGTCCAGTGCCTTAACCACCATGCTACCTGCTGGTCCAAGATTGTACTTTTTAATGGCTGAATAGTATTCCATTGTGTATGACTATGTGTGTGTATGTGTGTATGCATGTATGTATGTGTGTGTATGCCACATTTTATTTATCCAGTCATCAGTTGATGGACACTTAGGTTGATTCCATATCTTGGCTATTGTGAATAGGGCTGCAATAAATATTGGAGTGTAGATATTTTTACTACTTAGTGATTTTGTTTCCTTTAAATATAGACTTAGTAGTGAGATTGCTGAATCTAACAACAGTTCTATTTTATTTTCTATTCTCCATAATAGCTATACTAATTTACATTACCATAAACAGTATATAGGAGTGTTCCTATCTCTGCATTCTTACCAGCATTTGCCATTTTTTTTCTTTTTTATAACTAACTAGGATGAGATGATATCTTATTGTGGTTTTGATTTGCATTTCCCTAACAATTAGTGATATTGAGCATTTTTTCATAGAAATGTTGGCCATTTGTGTGTCTTCTTTTGAGAACTGTTTATTGAGGTCATTTGTCCTCCCCACTTTTAAATTATTTTTTTTTCCTGTAGGGCATGTGTGCCCACTAGAGAGAGATGGGGGTGGATGGAGTAATAAATCATGGTCATGCTACAATCTCTTGGTCATGCCGCAATCTCTCCTCCACTCTCTTCTTGGGATTTTGGACATGCAAGCATGCATGTATGCCTGGCATGACTTTCAAGCCACCAGTACAGGACTCAACTCATGGAGCTGGCCATGTGGGATCCAATGACTTACTCTCCATGCCACTTGATAACCCAATTTGCCCATTTTATTTTTGAGAGTTTTTTTTGCTATAGGGCGCACGCTCTCACCAGACAGACAGAGAGAGATAGAGAGACAGAAAGTGAGAAATCACCCCCCGGGAGGATGGCCACACCGCAATCCCTTCTCCTCCATTCTCCTCTCGGGATCTTGGGCATGCACGCACACATGCCCAGCGTGAGTTGTAAGCCACCGGATCTGGGACGTGAACCGTGGTCAACTACATGGGAGTCCAGCGACATAGCCATTATGCTAACTGCTGGTCTCTTGCCCATTTTTAAATTGGTTTATATGATGTTTGGTTGTTTGTTTTTCTTTTTCTTTTTTGTTACTGAGTTATTCAACTTCCTTGTATAATCTGGTTATTAATCCCTTTCAGAAGGATAGCTCACACATATTTTCTCCCATTCTGTGAGTTGTCTCTTCACTATGTTGGTTGTTTCCTTTGCTGTGTAGAAGCTTTTTTGTTTGATATAATCCCAGTTATCTATATTTGTTGACAGTGTTTTTGAGGTTTTATTCATGAACTCTGTCCATACCAATATCTTGAAGTGTTTTTCCTGTGTCCTAGTAGTTTCATAGTTTTAAATTCTGTGTGTAAGTATTCAAATTTGGGGTAGATTTGGGATATGCTGAGAGATCTGGGTCTATTTTCATTATTCTTTTGGATGTCCAGTTTTCCCAGTACCATTTATTGAAGAGACTGCCTTTTTCCCAATGAGCATTCTTTGCACCTTTGTCTAAAATCATCTGGCTGTATTTACATGAATTTATTTCTGGACTCTCTATTCTGTTCCAGTAGTCTATGCATTATTCTTTTGCCACTACCATGCTGTTTTTCACTATGTCTTTATAGTATATTTGGAAATATGTTGAGTATGGTGCCACCAGTTCCATTCTTTTTGCTGAGAATTGTTTTTGAGTATTTGGGTCTTTTGTGATTCCATAACAATTTTATGATTTTTTTCTCTACTTCTGTGAAAAATTTCATTGGTAATGCTATAGCTATTGCATTAAATAATTAGACTACTTTTGGTAGATTTTCTCAATATTGATTCTTCCAATTCACAAACATGGCATATCTTTCCACTTTTTGTGTTTCTTCTTCAATTTCTTTCATCAGTCTTTTATAGTTTCAATTATTGAGTTATTTCACCTCCTTAGTTAAAAGTTATTTCTAGATATTTTATTTTCTTTGTAGCTATTAACTATTTTAAGGACTGGCAGGTGGCTTGGTGGTTAAAGGCACTGGACTCCCACATAGCTGGCTGTGATTCAAGTCCTGGACCTGGTGGTGTGCTTTCTCACCTTCTCTCTCTCCCTTTCTGTCTGATCAAACTAGAAAATAATAATAACAAAAAGTAAAGTTAAATAAAATAATTCTTTAAAATATTTTTCAGCTATTTTATTATTGGTGCATACAAATGATTCCGATTTGTGTATGTTGATTTTGTATCCTACAACTTTACTGAATTTGTTTATTACTTCTAACAGGTTTTTTTGGACTACTTAGGTTTTTCTGTATGTAAGATCATACCAGGGACCAGCAGATGGTGTAATGGTTACATCACTGGGCTCTCATGTAGCTGACTGTGGTTTGAGTCCTGGACCCAGTGACTTCAAACTCACACTGGGCACATGTAAGTGTGTGCCCAGGATCCCAAGAGGAGTTTGGAGAAGGGAATGCAGCATGGCCATTCCCTCTGGGGGGTGATTTCTCGCTTTCTGTCATTCTGTCTTTCCAGCAAGCACATGTGCCCTATAACAAAAATCTCTTTTAAAGCCATAAAAATCTTGGAACCAGCAGTTAGCGTAATGGCTATGTCACTGGACTCCCACGTAGTCAACTGTGATTCGCGTCCTGGACCCAGTGGCTTTAAACTCACCCCGGGCATGTGTGCGTGCGTGCCCAAGATCCCGACAGGAGACTGGAGGAGAAGGGATTGTGGTGTGGCCATCCCTTCTGGGGGGTGATTTCTCGCTTTCTGGTCTCTCTGTCTCTCTCTGTCTGGCGAGCGCACGTGCCCTATAGCAAAAATCTCTCAAAAAAAGAAAAAAAACCCATAAAAATCGTATCATTTACAAATAGTCGATATAACTTAATTTTTTTCCAGTTTTCATACCCTTTCTTTCTTTCTCCTGCTTTATTGCTCTGGCTAGGATTCTTAATAATATGTTGAATAAAAGTGGTGAAAGTGGACATCTTATCTTGTTCCAGTTCTTACAGAGGTTCCAATCTAATGTTAGTTGTGGGTTGGTAATATATGGGCTTTATTGTGTTGAAGAATATTCTTTATATACCTAATTTATTTTTTTTATCATAAAAGGATGTTGTATTTTGTTGAATATTTTTTCTGCATCTATTGAAATGGTCATGTGGGTTTTTTTCCCCTTCATTTTGTTGATATGGTCTATAACATTTATGGATTTGCACATGGTGAACCATCCTTGCATCCCTTGGCTAAAACTCACTTATAGTGTGTAATCTTTTTTATGTGCTAGTGGAGTCAATTGGGTAGTATTTTGCTGAGTATTTTTGCATATGTATTCATTAAAATATTGTTCTGTATTTTTCTGTCGTGCCTTTGGTTTTGGGATCAGGGTAATTCCGGCCTTATTGATTGAGTTTCAATTTCTTGCAATAATTTGAGGAGTGTTGGTATTCGCTCTTCTTCAAAGGTTTTGCAGAATTCAACGGTAAAATCATCTAGCTTTTCTTTGTAGGGAGACTTTTCATTACTGATTCAATTTCATTTTTGTTATTAGTTTATTCACATCATCTATTTCTTCCTGGTTCAGTGAGGAATAAATTTCTATGTCCAGAAATTTATTCATTTTTATATAGATTTTTTAGTTTGTTGGCATATAGTTGTTCATAATAATCTCTTTTTTTCTTGGTTAGTCTACCTAAAAATGGTTTGTCCATTTTCTTCGTCTTTTCAAAAACCAATATTGTATTGATAGTTTGTATTTTTTTATCATAAATTTGTTTATTTCTTTATTGATCTTTATTATTTCTTTCTTTCTGTTAATATTGGGATTAGTTTGTTTTTGTTCTAGTACCTTGAGGTGAAACATTAGATTATTTATCTGATTTTTTAAAGTTTATTTATTTATTCCATGAGTGAGACAGACAGATTGTGTGTGTGTGTGTGAGAGAAATATAGCATTTTCAACAGGGTCTTTATGCTGTGATCCATCACCTAGACACAGCCAGCCTATATCATGGGCACAGACACATGTCTAGCATACTTAGGGAGGTCTCCAATCATGAACCAGCAGCTTTTCTGTCTCTCAGTTCAATGGCCTCTTCCTTTATATAAGACATTTTGCTGACATTAACTCAATTCTAACTGAATTTTGAGATATTGTCTCAGCACAGATCAACTCTTCTATTTCTGAAAGCTAGTGATTTCCAAAAAATAGATAAGTTACCTTGAAGGACAGTAGAAAAATTGTCCTGCCCTCCAAATATGTTTCTTACTACTCTGTTTTAGAAATATGAGTTATGGTTTTATAATGAATTAAACATATCTTTTCACACTTATAGCAACTCATTGTTCAGATCACTTCTGACATGACAATTGATGCAAAAGGTTTATAAAGGAGGAAAAGTCTATCTAACAGAGTGTACTGAATAAAGAAAATAGGGCAGGGTGAAAGTGTTCAGAGTTACAAGTGTATAAGTAAACTAGGCACTCAGGGAAGAAGTCACAGAGAAATTAGAACTTGAGCAGAAAATGAATAAGCATATATAATTCCTGTGAAGGGTATATACGGAAAGCTGGATTGGTAGCAATGTATAAGGGGTCTGAGGAGAGCAAACTATTCAAACTGTATTACGTAAGATGTATATTGAAGAGAGGAATGGAATGTATAGTGTTGGAGAATAACTTGAATGATGGACAAAATAATGTAAAGTATTAGAAATCAATTTTTGAACAAAAGAATAAAGTGTGAGAATAAGCCACACTGGAGCCAGCAGATGGCATGGTGGTTCAGGGCACTGGACTCCCACATGGCTGACCATGGTTTGAGTCTTGGCAGTTTGCTTTCTCTCCCCGCCCCACTTTGTCCCTCTCTGGTTGAATTAAAATAAATAAATAAATAAATAAAGTTAAATAAAAAAGAAAATACATTTTTATAAAATAAAATAAGCCACACTTATGAAAGGTACATTGGGTATGATATGTTGGAGCAGGGAAGATTTGGAGTCAGGTCGGCCGATTTAGAGTATTTTGAAATACTCTAAACTAAATATGGTAAGGGCTTAGAGAACTAACAGTGATAAAGGGAAGTAAGGAAGAGATATTTTCAGTTGAAGATGGCAATGGCAATGATTCTGTATCCATGCTGACAAGTTTGAAGGCGGGGGTCACTTTAAAGGAATACGAATGCATACATTAGGGTTGAAAAGGACTCTGGAGATTATATTATCCAACCTCTGTTCTAAAATGGTATTCAAAACCCCAAGTTAGCTGCTTACTCTAATTTCTCTTTTTACTTGGGATAACCTCACAAATACTCTAGTTTTGCAAGCACCCGAAGCTTAGATAAGAATCTGTCAACTAAGGAATCTATCTAAGTTTAACCCCAATGAACTCTAAGGGTCAAAGAAATAACAGATATAGAAAACATTTCTAAAACCAAGCCAACCCTAGAGAAAGTCTTAGGAATCAGCCCTGGACTTATAACCAGTTCCATTAATTAGTTGTGTGACACTCGATTAATTACTTAAGCCTTCTAAGCCTCAGCTTCCTCATTTGTAAAATAGAGACAATAATTTTTTGGTGTTGTTGAAAAGAGAGTAACTTGGGCTGGCCCAGTAGTGCAGTGGTTAAGCACTGTGCATTTGGAACCACATGGCCAACCTCAGTTCAACTCCCAGCCTGACCAGCTTGAAAAACATGCTAGCTGTGTGCATGCCTAAATTTCTGAATTGAAAAACATGCTAGCTGTGTGCATGCCTAAAATTCTGAATGGATGAAAAAATGGAGGGAAAAGGATTGCAGCATAACCACGCACCCATTGCAAGGTTTTCTCTCCTCTCTCTCTCTCTCTCTCATGCATGCATATGTGAGTATATATATCTTCTGGAAATTTTTTTTTAAAAAAAAGAAGGAGAAAAGAGGGCAACATACGATAATGTAAGTAATAAATAATGCAAACATTCAATAAATGCTAACCATTACTACTGAGATACTACTCTACTCCAGGCACTGAATTTGTGCAGACAAATCAAAATGCCTCTGTCTTCAAGGAACTCAAAAGCCTATGAAAAAGGTACGTACATTAATCCAGTGATTACAGGAGATCTGGTTCACTTCTAGGCCCAACACTGTCACTACTGGCTGTAGTGGACAACTACAATGCATCTGTCAAAACATGTTTTCTGAAAAGCACTCATAAGTAAAGCATTAAGAAAGCAAATTTTCTGGACCAGCAGTTGGTGTAATAGCTATGTCTCTGGACTCCCATGTGGCTGACTGCGTTAGAATCCCAAACCTGGTGGGTACTCACGCCAGACACATGTGCGTGTGTGCCCAAGATCCCGAGAGGAGAAGGGATTGTGGTGTGGCCATCCCCCCTGGGGGGTGATTTCTCGCTTTCTATCTCTCTGTCTTCCTGGTGAGTACACGCGCCCTATGGCAAAGACCTCTCCAAAAAAAAAAAAAAAATAGGAAAGAAAGCTAATTTTCTTAAATGTATTGTTACAAAATCCACAAATTTGTAAAACATGTTGCCAGGTAATACATGGTAAATTTTGTAATGTCTCAAACAATAAATTTCTGTACATAATTGTACTGTCCTGGTAGCTTATCAAAACCCATGAAATTACAAATAGTCTTTTAGGAATACCTCATCTTAAAGTACAAATGGAGATATTCATGTAAATTTCTAAGAGCCAGTTCAATAAACATCAATTCAATAAACTATTCATTCAGTAAACATCAACTGAGTGACCAGTATGTCAGAGCCTGTGATACAGCAGTGAAGACAAATATGATAAATACCACATTTGCCCTCAAAGAAATCACTTCCTAGAATGGGAAACAGACAACCATAATAAAGGGTGAAAGGGACATGATAGTGGTAAACACAAGCGGGTCACTGGAACACAAAGTACAGATACCTAAACTGATCTTTTGGAGAGAGAGGTGATTAGGCAAGGTTTTTAAGAAGATGAATTACTTCTAGGCCTCAGTCTAGAGAATTTGTGATGAGGCATTTCAGTAAGAGTGAACAGGACATCTAAAGGCAAGAGTTTTAGTCTGTGCTGCTTTGACAAAGTGCCTTTCATTGGGTGACTTATAAACGACAGTAATTAATAGTAGTTTATTTTTTACAGTTCTTAAGGCCTGGAAGTTCAAGATCAAGGTGCTAGCAGTGCCTCGTGAGGTCCGGCTTCTTCATAGATGACACCTCCTCATTGTGACTTCACATGGTACAAGGGGCCTTTTTATAAGGGCACTAATGCCATTCATGAATCCTTTACCCTCAAGACCTAATCTGTCTCCCCCAAAGCCTCCTTCTTCTTATACCATCACTACTTTAGTGATTAAGTTTCAACACATGAATTTGGGGGAGATACAAACATTTAAACCATAGCAGATATCAAATAGTTTGGAGGAGTTAAAGCAATAATCTTTGTAGGGGTTTGCAGATGGTTGGGTACTATGGTATAGTGGTTAGGAGTGCAAGCTCTGGAGTGAATCAGCCTGAGTTAAATCTCAGATCTGCCAGCTGTATAACCTTGGACAAGTTACTTACTCTCACTAGACCTTGGTTTCTCATTTGTGAAATCAGTACAATTTATAAATATACCTCCTAGTGTTGTTGTGGGAATTAAATAGGTTAAAACATGTAATGTGCTTAGAACAGTATCTGGCACAAAGTAAACATGTCTCTCTACCCACTTGAATGTTAACTCAAGGAGGGCAAGAAATTGTTGAATACCAGCACTTTGATAGTGAATGTCTCATAGTATTCTTGAATGAGTAAATGATTATCAACTTAATCATTTTTTTGTCATTGGTATCATCCTCCTCCACTGACACCCCTCCCTCCAGCAGAGATTGGTATCATCCTAAACTGCGAGAAAATTGAATAATCTCAGTTGTTTTTATTGTTGTCTTAATATAAGCCCATAGAGTAAAAGAGATAAAGGAACTAGGCAACTGGACTTTGAAAAAAAATGAAAGGATTTCAAATTGAAATCTCTTGCCTCTCCTATGAGCTATATTAAGGCAAAAACAATTTATCATTCATACCTACTATTCGTTGAGCACTTGCTGTATACCAGACACATGATAAGCCTTTTAAATACAAGACCTTATTCAGTCTGCAGAACAATAGCTCAATCCCATGATATAGGTACCATTGTTGTTTTTATTTTAAAGATGAAGAAACAGGGATTAGCAGGTGGTGTGGTGGTTAAAGGAGCTGGACTCCCACATGGCCACCATGGTTCGAGTCTGGGACCTGGTGGCTTGCTTTCTCACTTGCTCTCTCTGTCCCTCTCTGGTAAATTAAAAAAAATAATAATAAATAAAATTAAAATTTAAAAGACAAGAAGAAAAAGATGAAGAAATAGGCACAGAGCATTAAACTGACTTGTTCAAACCCAGATAGTTCATAAATTGAGCAAAAATTTGAACCCTTATCTGTTTGACCTGAACCTAGTTAGTTGGCACATAGTACATGCGCAATAAATATTTGTTAAATAAATGAATGACTGAATACATCAGTAAATCTATTATCTTCTGTAGATGAACCTACAGGGTTAACTTGAATGGTTTTCATGAGCTGGATAAGCTCAAGTCAAAGTTAAGAGTGAGGAAGCGGGAATGGCCCTGTGATGTCATAGTTAAGAAAGTCTGATCTCACATATCCTACTGTGACTTGAATGACAATGCTTGGGTGCAGGTGCATGTGTGCCCCAAATCCCGACAAGATGGGAAAATGGAGGAGAAGGGATTATAGTGTGACCATGTCCCATTGGGGGTGCTTTCTCTTCTCTCTCTCTCTATTTCTGTCTCTCTAGCAAGAGCAAATGCCTGCTAGCAATTAAAAAAAAAGAGTAAGAAAGAGGCCCAACCTGGTGGCACAGTTGGTAGCTAAACTAAACTGAAGTGCTGGGAGCCACATGGCCAGCTACATGCTCAAATTCCCCAACTTGCTTGAAAAAAACAACAGGTACATAGGCACATGATCGAGATTCTGATGAATTGGAGGGCAGGGGATTGGAGTGCAACAAACACTCATTGAGAGTACATCTCTCTCTCTCGCTCTCCTCTCTCTCACTCTCATGCAAACATACATGCTGTCTACCATTAATAAAAAGACTTAAAAAAAAAAGAATAAAGAAAAGGCTTGAGCAACCAAAGAGAAGAATTTACATAGGAAAATCTCTGGACTAGAAATTCTTATTGGGAAAAAGTATATGGATTTGCTTAGAAAGGTGTGCTTACACATAAGAGTGTGTGTGTGTATGTGCACACATACATACATACACATCAACAAAACAGTTTGGAACACTTTTGACACACAGGCAGACACAGGCATATGGAGACCCACAAAACCAAACTTTTTCAAAAATCTTCATGCCTTCTTCTGTCTTCTTAACACCCCTGAGCTGGTGTAAATAACAGAATGTCAGAGTTCAAAGAGACTTTAACAACTACCTAATCTGATGCCCCCATGCTAATGTAGAAATTGAGGCTCTAAAGGAGAAGTAAATTGCAAAGGTCACACAAGGAGTTAAAGTAAGATTAAGAATCTCAGTTTCCTGATTCATGTGTTTGTTTTACCCTGAACTCTCACCATTTACCATTCTCAATTTTATAGAGGGGTAACCAAAGCATCCTAAGAATGCTGATGACCAAGCTTCTGCTACATGTCCCTTGAAGTGGGACTTGAAATCAGATCTCCTTCGTTTTAAACATGAGGCTTTCTTTCATCCAGATGCATCTGCCTGGATGCCCAGAAGGAAGACCCCTTTCTACTAAATTATATAGTGGACAGAGAATAATTTACAGAAAGCTCTGTCCTTCGTGATAAGAGAGAATTTCCAAGGCTGCTTTTATTTTAAGAAGCTTAGCAGTCCCAAAGAGGCTCCCTGAAGGCAGGAATCCTTTCTGTCTTCCTTGTTGACTCCACAACACCTAGCACAAAGGGGCCAGCTACATGCTCAAATTCCCCAACTTGCTTGAAAAAAACAACAGGTACATAGGCACATGATCGAGATTCTGATGAATTGGAGGGCAGGGGATTGGAGTGCAACAAACACTCATTGAGAGTACATCTCTCTCTCTCGCTCTCCTCTCTCTCACTCTCATGCAAACATACATGCTGTCTACCATTAATAAAAAGACTTAAAAAAAAAAGAATAAAGAAAAGGCTTGAGCAACCAAAGAGAAGAATTTACATAGGAAAATCTCTGGACTAGAAATTCTTATTGGGAAAAAGTATATGGATTTGCTTAGAAAGGTGTGCTTACACATAAGAGTGTGTGTGTGTATGTGCACACATACATACATACACATCAACAAAACAGTTTGGAACACTTTTGACACACAGGCAGACACAGGCATATGGAGACCCACAAAACCAAACTTTTTCAAAAATCTTCATGCCTTCTTCTGTCTTCTTAACACCCCTGAGCTGGTGTAAATAACAGAATGTCAGAGTTCAAAGAGACTTTAACAACTACCTAATCTGATGCCCCCATGCTAATGTAGAAATTGAGGCTCTAAAGGAGAAGTAAATTGCAAAGGTCACACAAGGAGTTAAAGTAAGATTAAGAATCTCAGTTTCCTGATTCATGTGTTTGTTTTACCCTGAACTCTCACCATTTACCATTCTCAATTTTATAGAGGGGTAACCAAAGCATCCTAAGAATGCTGATGACCAAGCTTCTGCTACATGTCCCTTGAAGTGGGACTTGAAATCAGATCTCCTTCGTTTTAAACATGAGGCTTTCTTTCATCCAGATGCATCTGCCTGGATGCCCAGAAGGAAGACCCCTTTCTACTAAATTATATAGTGGACAGAGAATAATTTACAGAAAGCTCTGTCCTTCGTGATAAGAGAGAATTTCCAAGGCTGCTTTTATTTTAAGAAGCTTAGCAGTCCCAAAGAGGCTCCCTGAAGGCAGGAATCCTTTCTGTCTTCCTTGTTGACTCCACAACACCTAGCACAAAGGAAGGCATTCAAAAAATATTTGTTGTCAAATGTATGGTATACTAAAGGTAGAAAGGGAAAGTAGGTTGAGAATTAAGACTTTCCAGTGGATGATGGATGGACAATCTTTATTAGTGCTGAAAAAGTTAGACTGAATAAAGAAACGAGGTGGGAGAAGCCTTTAAACAAAGGAGAAACTGTCTCATTATCTGATTGAAACTGCAATCACTCAGCAAGGGCTGAGTGCCTTGGTAGGACTGCAACTGGCAGAGATATTTAAATGAGGCCTCCTTAAAATTGTTACTCTCCACCCCCCACCCCCATCCCGTTTAAATTCTGTTTCAATCATTACCCAGGGACCGGATACAGAGATTCCTATGGGGAGTTCTAATGGGTCGATTCAATTTCTACTGATGACGCCACTTAGCCAAGCATTAAGAGCTACAGCTCCGGGAAAGCAAACGACAGAGCGGGGGAGAAAAAGAAATTACGACAAGGAGCAATAAATCCATTGCTTACCATCCTCCCCTATAACCCATTCACAAGACCTCCAGAAATCATCTACATTCACAAAACAGCCAGCTAGCTGAGCTGAACACACTGCAACCTCCCCCCCTTCCCCCACCTCCTTCAGATTATATACCAACACACCCTGAGCTGTATAAATAATCACACACTAGCAGTATCTATTGCTCCGTTGAGATACCCTGTGTCTACAACAGCAGTTTCTGCTGCTTCGGTTCATCTGTCAGATTGGAGGAGAAGGAGGCGGAGGAGGAGGCGGAGGCAAAAGAGAAGGAGGGGGAGGAGGTAAAAGAGGAAGAAGGGGAGGAGAGAAGGGGGAGGGGAAGAGGAGGGTAAGGAAAATACTGAAGAAGGGGGGGGGACAGGAGGAGGAGAAGGAGGAGGAGAAAAAGACGGAGGAGGAGAGGGAGGAGAAAGAAGAGAAGGAGGAGGAGAAAGAGAAGGAGGTGAACAACTTACCCTGCTCAGCTTTCTTTGAGGAATACGTGCATCAAGATTTAGATCTGCATGTAAAATCTATACAAATCTGCCACTACAGGTCTGACTCCCCCCACACATAAGCTCCATTTTTTTTTTTTTTCTTTTCGTTTTCTCTGCTGTGTCGGAAAGACCAAGACAGAACTATCTCTGTTTCTGGCCCCACTGCCAGTGAAGGAGTTTTCATTCAGACTTTCCGAATACAGAGGTGGAGAAACCTGAAGACTCAGGAGAAGAGGTCTTTTGAGCCAGATGAAGTATTAGTTCTGCTTTTCTCAGCATGGATAAACCGTCTCTTCAAGGTAAGCCGTAGAGATTAGCTCTTAAAGACTCCAGAATTTTTTATGTGCAACATACAGATTGCCATTCATTTCAGCCATTCAATGCTGTGTGTGTATGTGTGTGTGCGCGCGCGTGTGTGTGTACACGCGCGCACGCGTGTGCGTGCACGCGTGCGCGGATAAAATAAAAACCCTTTAAATGAGATTTAAATGAATCAACTCTTGCAGAAAACTATCCGTGTTGGCAACTTGTAAATCAAAAGAGAATTTAAAAATAATCCTTTTGTTGTCAGATGTCAATTTGATTTCTAGCTTCTTGACCTTTAAATACATTTTGATACTTGCCTAAGCCCCTGCTTCCTAACCACCCAAGCTGAGGATGAAGGGAGAGACTGTGCTCAGGCCAGTCTGGCTGCCCAGCGGGCATCCTGTCAGCATGAGGCTAGTCTGCTATTGGCTCACAAGTCTGGGCTGTGCATCCTTCAGATTTCATCACATCACCTTGCCTTGGGTAGTAATGGCGCAAGCTGACAAGGCATAACACCCCCCCACACACACCCCACTTCTTTAACATTGAGTCAGAGCAAAGATTTAGAAATCTCTGAATCCACACCTCAGAATCTGTGCACATATCTGTATGGCATATGGAAATGTCAAAAGTGAGAACCTGTGAGCACGTCTAGTTAACCAAGCCATTTGATAGGATCTTGGGCAATGGTTTACTGCACACTCTCTTCCATGCATCTCCTTACAATTATCATTCACCTCTGCATGCTGCAAACGAAGTTAGATGAACGGAAAACAAATGTTGAACTCTTAAACAGAAAATCTATTTTGAAATACAAGCTATTGTTGCTTTTCTGGAAAAAAAAAAATCTCTCACTGTAAAATGATGTGCTATCACATGAATTCAGATATACCCGGTATTAAATCATGTTCCCAAGTCAGCTGAATACAGAAACACAAATAAGGCACAGACTAGCAGCTATCCACAATGAAGTATTAATCTTGTTCTCTGTGCTTCTAAAAAAAGCATATGGTACAACTTTTTGTAATCTATATATTTTGTTTGCATTTTTTGTGTTCTCTTCCTAGGTCTCTCTAGCTGTAATTACTACTAGTAATCTTAGTGACTTGTATTTGGAGATATTTATTCAGTGTTGAGGAGTTAAAGAAAAGATCCTAAAGAAAAGGAGACAAATTCCTCATCCGAATACTTTCGAAACAGAGAAATTCAATTTAAAAACCCAGCATAAAATTTAGAGCATCAGGATGAAAAACAGTTTTACAAACCTTCCGTTCAGACCCTCTCACTTTGTAGATGAAGAAACTGAGGCCCCAAACAGAACTCACTTTCCCATAGTTAAAGTAGAGTTAACATTAGGTTTCTTGTGTCTTATAAAGAGATTTGGAGTTTAAAGAACTATTAGTACTTCTTAAATGAACAGTTAGGTTCTTAGTATTTTCCTTAGGATTGGAAATATGTAGATTTATTTGGTATTGCAACTTTCCACTATATTTGCTCATAACTGAAACACCAATATCTTTAATAATACAAGGTCTTAAAACTGCAAGACTCCCTTATTTGAAATAAACTGCTGTGAGTCTTAATGAAACTATTAAAGTAATGAATAGGGTAGCAAAGTGACACGCTAAGAGTTAAATGTGGTGAGAACCTGGCAGCTCCAGTAAGATGTATGCGGTAGGAGGGAGGCCCCTTCAGTGGCAGAGAGGTTAGTAATGTAAACTATATACAACTTGGTATTTGTAAGGAGGGAGTGCTTTGATAGAGATGCAAATGATTTTGCACAGAGAAGGATTTTTAGAGAGAAGACTTTGGAAAAGTAGAACTAAGAAAACATGTAAAGCCATAGCAGAAATCCCCCCCATGTTTGCTTTCAGTTATTCTGAGAACAAGAGTATGCAATAGCAGAGGCACAGAAAAAAAGCAATGCATCCCAGAGCCTTTATTTAGTAAGGGACAAAACAGCATTGACCCCATGGGAGTGGAAGAAAACAGGAGCGAAGCTCTCTTTTCATCTCTTCCTTCCTCTTCTCTGAAATCAACATTGAGTCATATTGTATCAGAAAGGATTCATCATGGAAATCAGAACTGTCTTAAGCTGTTAGCACAGAAGGGCTCTAGATAGGAAAGTTTTCCATTTTAGTCTCAACACGGCAGATTTTATGTTCCAGGGAGAAAATACATCTTTCATTAACAAACATTAGCATTTCTTGAATGGATTTAGCTTTCCAGTCCCTAAATTGGCATAAGAAAGGACATTTCTGTTTGGGCTGAACATAGCAAATTTCAGGGCTACAGAAAAACTGTTTAGAAAGCTATGAGCACCTGGCCAAAGAGACTTAAGATGGGAGTGGGTTTACAATGCATCATTCATTACTGCAGAGGCACTACGTGACAGAAATCACTAGATCCCATCAATGTGCAGCCAAGACTTACAATCACCTTGGATCCTATTTAATAATATGTGATATGTACATCCCCTCTCTCTATCTCCCTTACTTAAATAGAATATATATTTGGCCAACAGTACAGACAGTTTTTTAACTGTTGCTATTCACAATGAATGGCTCTTTAATGGATTTCTGAATCATAAACATGCATGCAGTGGAAGTTTTTCATCTAGTCTCTGTACTGCAGCAGTCTCTAGCCTATTCGTTTCTCAAAGTCTTTTTATTTTTTCTTTCTTCCTCTAACCTTCCTCTGTAGTATCTATTTCAGTTCATCCTGTTTAGCCAGATTGTATTCAACACTCAGGCAAACAATTTATTGTTATTCAATCCTTTTCTTAATCTTACTCCACACCCTGGTTCTGCCTAGTCCTACTACTCATCATAATGCAGATTTTTCAAACCAAATCCCAGAATCCATTCTAATAAAAGATTTTACAGAGCAAGAAGAAACCTTCTCAATTCATACTGTCAATCTTCTTAGCTGTAAGTAAGACAGTACCTCATCATCACAGACTGATGCCAAAAACTGGTTTTCTTTAATCATCCAACCAAGTAGCTCAACTGCTCAGTCTTGCAGCAGTCTAATCAATATTCAAATATACCTTCTCAATCTAAACAGCACGTACCCTTCTCATCTCCAAATAGGATCCGCCTTGAACATGATCCTCATTATTGGTTCTGAGTTACTTGTACTATGCCCTAGATTCCACCATTTTGAATCTAATTTTTTTTTTTTTTTGGAAATCAGTGAATCTAAATTGTATGCAGCATGTATGTTACTGTTATTACAGTGTAAAAGACTTGGGTTGGGTTCCACACATTCTTTAGCTGATCAATGAAACATAAATCCATTTCTTTTAAGTTTGAAAAAAAAAAAACCCAGCAGACCTCAATTCAAAGCTCCTATATCTACATACCCTGCAAACAAGCTGAACAATGTGTCATTTTTACTTGGGTGTACCTGTTCCTTTCCAATATTGAGACAATGGATCTATAAAGATGCAGCAAAAGTAGAGGTGGGAAGTTGCAGAGGGCTTTGAGCACAAGTAAATGAAGAAGATGCCAATTTTGATTTTTAAAATGATTTATTGTAATTTCTGATTTACATCTAAATATTGTATATATTTGTGGAGTACAGTGTGGTCCCAAATAAACAAGGGCACATTGCCCAACATACTCTCAAGGATTTAAAGATGTTGAAGGTGTGGATGAAAAGAATTCTTTTGTCAAATTTAGCTTTAGAAATACAGACCATAATGGGGCAAGGTCCTCCAAGATCATCTAGTCTATCCTTATAGTTATAGAGATAGTGAAACTGAGAGATAGTGAAACTGAGACCCAAAGAAACATGAGATTTGACAAAATAATGTAGATATTTGTCTTAGACTCTCCACAGTGTTTATCTGCATTCTCTTGTGTTGCATTTATTTAACACCAAAATAAGTAGCTAAAAGGTGAAATTTTTATTAGGTTGGTTCTTTTATATGATATGTCAAAAAACTAAGTTTAACCAAGTTAAATCTTAAAAAAATGAACATATGTAAATTCAGTTAATCAGTTTTGCATGGGTATATAACCTCAAAAATCAATGGAGTCTGGCCATGTTATTAGCCACCAAATCCTTTATGAACTGGATCCTTATTTTTCTAACAATTGCACTGTGGGCACATTTTAATATCATGTTTGCTTGCTTACAAAAACCTAATCAAGCACTATCCCCTCTCATTTATTCATTTTTATTACTCATTTAAGCTAATTGTCTCATATAGTGGCGTGAGTAATTGATTTATTTTGAAGAGGCCTAAAATCTGATGGATTTCAAATATATACTGTATTCATGCTGGTGTTCCCTAGGCTGTAATGCCTCCAGAATCTCTCTTGGATTTGTGTTTAGGTTTTCAGGTGTATGCTGCTCTTCTAGGTGTTGTGATACAGCAGTCTACTGTTTGTACAATATTTTTCCCATAGTCACCACTCTCAGTTCTAGGCGTCATCAAATTCTTCAGGGAATGACCACCCTACTTTTTCTGATTATGGGACAATGGATTTGCAAGCATATACTTTCTAAATATTAAACTTAGCTTAAATATGGTATGAGGATGTCAGTACTGTTTTAAAAAAATCCAGTTTATGATGTGACATAAAGATAGAGAACAGCAGTCCAAGCAAGTTCTACTTGGGAAATCTCATCAATATAGAGTCAAAAAAAATTAGAGAGTCAAGTCAGGGTGATAATAGATATAAGTACAGGTGATAGTTGAGTTAATTCAGGGTTTATCTTCTCTAATTCTCCCATTCCCATTGTTACACCTATGTATGCAGAGTTTTGATTCTGGGACCACCGGGACATTTAAAAGAATCACCTCTTCAGTAAGTTAAAGCATCCCGTAAGCTGAAGAAAACTGTGAGGTTAGTCTTGGCTACTTTATACTCTTGGGAAGACTTTTTTTTCCCTGTCACTCTACAGACAGCCCAATTCCTGCCCTCTGTCTCTATCTCTACCATTATTGCATCTTGCTTGCTTACCTAAGTTCATTGAGTTAACCAGTGTTCTTTTTCATCTTTATTTATGCTTATAATCAATTGCATTGAAAAGAGACTTTTGACTGGCAGTGTGTGTGTGTGTGTGTGTGTGTGTGTGTGTGTGTGTAGCTTCTTATCGGGAGACTTTTGAGGTTTCCTCTTTTGTTTCAACATTGCTTGAAAAAATGGCCTTTTCATTTAACATTAGGTTACATTTTTTATTAGAAGTCTGATGCTCAAGGCTTAGATTTATTTCTCTGCTAGCAAACACCTGAATGAGCTAGCTGCTCCTGTGAAACTAGTCATATGATGTAACACAAAAGGAATAAACAGTCTCATGTTTGCTTTGAAACTGCTTCATATCCTGGATAGGATGATCGGACTTGCTTATAAAGAAGTAGGTGAGATCAATTACAAAATAAAGGTGTAGTAAGAAGGCCATGATTGAAAGTAGTGGTGACGATAGGGCCTGAGCTTTGTTGGTTCCCTGCAACATACTTATGCCTGTGTGCTCTCATTTATTATTTCTTTTCCTTCTCTCCTAGGATTTTCTGATGTACCCTGAGGTCCATGTAACTACAAGGGCTCCTCTTTTTCACCATAAGTGCCACTCTGATCCAAAACCACTCAAATCTCAAGGCAAAATGGATGCTGCAGTGACAGATGATTTCCAACAAATTCTGCCTATTGAACAGCTGCGCTCTACTCATGCTAGCAATGATTATGTGGAACGACCTCCAGCTCCCTGTAAACAAGCCCTGTCCAGTCCTTCCCTTATTGTGCAAACCCACAAATCTGATTGGTCCCTGGCTACCATGCCTACTGCTCTCCCCCGCAGTCTCAGCCAGTGCCATCAATTGCAGCCCTTGCCTCAGCATCTGAGCCAATCTAGCATTGCCAGCTCAATATCCCATAGCACCACTGCCTCTGATCAAAGGCTGTTAGCCAGCATTACACCCTCACCTTCAGGCCAGTCCATTATCCGAACCCAACCTGGAGCAGGGGCCCACCCAAAGGCTGATGGTGCTCTGAAGGGAGAAGCTGAGCAATCTGCAGGGCACCCCAGTGAGCACCTCTTCATTTGTGAGGAGTGTGGGCGCTGCAAATGTGTTCCCTGCACAGCAGCTCGCCCTCTCCCCTCCTGCTGGCTGTGCAACCAGCGTTGCCTTTGCTCTGCTGAGAGCCTCCTTGATTATGGCACTTGTCTCTGCTGTGTCAAGGGCCTTTTCTACCACTGCTCCACTGATGATGAAGACAACTGCGCTGATGAGCCCTGTTCCTGTGGGCCTAGCTCTTGCTTCGTCCGCTGGGCAGCCATGAGCCTCATCTCCCTCTTCCTACCCTGCCTGTGCTGCTACCTGCCTACCCGTGGATGCCTCCATCTGTGCCAGCAAGGCTATGATAGCCTCCGGCGACCAGGCTGCCGTTGTAAGAGGCACACCAACACTGTGTGCAGAAAAATTTCTTCTGGCAGTGCGCCCTTTCCCAAGGCCCAGGAAAAGTCTGTATGACCTTCCCACAAGATGAATTCAGAGCTTTCTCCTTCTAAGTCTCATCGGTAAAGCATAAGCCTCATCTTTGGAGAGGGGAAGTAATAAACTAGCCAAAGTTAGACCTCACCTCTTTTGTTCCTACAGCGTCAGGGAAATGGCCAAGTACATCCTGATGCAGGATGCCTTGTTCTTTCTCATAGTATCTATCCTACTCTTCAACCTTTTTACATCCCGCCAGCTCAGCCCTTATGGCTTTTGTGGCAAATTCAGGTGATATATGGGCATGAGGTTTGAATAGTGAGGACTGACAGAGCCAGCAACATGGAGGTTTAGGGGCTCCCCAATGTAATTGCCTCTTGATGCAGGCTCTGATCATTGCTCTGCTTTCCACAGTGCCTTTGGAAGTTTTCCTCTAAGATGGTTTTCACAGGTACATGTGGAACAACGTTCAACCTTCAAGGGAATCTAATCCTCCTGTCCCTATTTACTGCCCATCTCTTCTTTATTCCTTTCTCTCTTTCTCTCTGTCTATCTCTCTCCTCTCCTTTCATCACCTTGTTCTGTGTTCCTTGCTGCTCCATTCTTATCTTCTCTACTTTTACTTTTCCTGTTTTTTACTTTCTCTCTTCCTTTTCTTCTCCCCTTCTCTCTCAGACTAACCTTTTTTCTGCCTATATTTATATCTCATTTGATGTATGTGTGTCTCTCTCTACTTGTCTCTTTCTCTAATATGTGCAAAAGTGCTGTTTTTCCATAGGTGTTTCCTTAGACGCCAAACTTTGCTTTGCTATACTATTTGCTAATTTTTATTAAGGGAAGTAGATTACTATAATGAACTGATCACTAGCAATAGTCTGTACTTTGATGTGTGTGTGCACTTACAACCACACCTATTTGTGAGCATACAAGGCAAAGTTATCTTACTTTTCCAAATTTCATTAGTTGGAGTTTTTCTTTTTTTGCCAATAATCAACTTATAATACTGACAGGTTCTACTGGCATGCTGAGTAGGATGCTCATAACTTTGTATGTCTGACTCAAGTGCCAAAGGCAGACGTGCTTTATAGCTAAATGAACAAATCAAAGGATTTTACAGAGATATGTTCTCTCTTAGAAGCTAACTGCCCTGAGAGTGCATGACTCAGGCCTTAATGGACATAAAAAGTCATAAAACTTTAGAACTGGAAGAAATCTTAATCTCATTCAATGCCCTTATTTTACAGATGGGAAAGAGGCCTGGACATAGGAAGGGACTTGCCCAAGGCCACACACTGAGTTAATAGCGGAGTTGGGAGTTGAATATAGGCCTTCTGACTCCTAGTTCAATATGCTGTCCCCTCACCACATTGAGTCATGAGAGGTTTTCCTAGGACTCTATTAACAATGACAGAAAGCCATTCCCATCTATAACTTTTCAGGAACCATGCCAAGTTAGTGTAGTCTTTCTGCAGTGCATGGTGGGTAGCTAATTAGCTATCAGGTGTTGAGGCTGTCCCCAGTGGACATCACCTTTGGCTTGTCGCCTTGTAGAAGCTCAAGTGCGGAAAAGAAAAATTTAAAGAAGCCCTAGCCAAGCTGTATCTTCGCCATTGCATCCACTCTTTGCTGCACACATTGTGCTCACTCCTGGCTTTGTCTGCAATGGCAGCCGCTTGAGAACTTAAATTTCACCACAGTGAAAAACTGAGATGAAAGATGTGTAACACAGAGAACTGACTTCTCTCTTTAAAAATACAGAGAGCCTGTGCTGTGAACCCCTTTCAATTGGAAAAGGCTGCAGTGGTGATGGCAGGCTCCTAAAGACTGCTGCTAAAAGACACAAGAATCATAGTTTCCCTCTGTAAGTGAATCTGAAATTCACTAAGGAATTTAGAGATTGAGGGCACTTGCTTGAAATCAAGGTGCTCCAACTTAGTTTAAGAATTCCAGACTCTATATATCATATCTTTTAAAGTGTGCATGGATGTGTGTTGCAGGGTGGAGAGGTGGGAAGAACTGTATAGTTGTACACAGGGGGAAGGAGATAGCCATGTTCCCTTGCTGGATACATAATACAGAAATATGTGCCACTCAGTCTCTGTTGATTCTGCTGAAGTGTACTGACATTTGGGCTGCATACAGCCTCACACCTTCACTTACACCTCTTCTTCTAGAATTGCTTTGTTCTATTTTTGTATATATAAATATGTTATGAAGATTATTAATAATGCTAATGATATTGCTGCAAATGGTGCCATATATAAGGTTTGGCTTCTTGGAACATTTATAAACCCAAACCAGTATCTATGACCTCTTATGTTGCTTTCAAATCCTTTAATTTTAAGTAACTTTTTTTTTAATTGTACAAGTCTGTCTGATTGTACTTTAACTTATCTACCCCTAAAAGCTGTGCCCAGTTCTTTGGGTCATGCTGGATGGTGATGAGTAGCAACACACACTTCTCCTTGCTTCTGCCTGAAATTTGCTTAGAGCTCAGTTATCTAAGGATTCTTTGACACTAGTGCATTGTTCCTGGAGCTAAAGTTATTCTATGGACATTTGTTTATTAGTTTCAGGGCCCCCAAATAACACAAATCCCCCCTCCTTGATAGTTCCTTTATATCCCATTTCTGCAGTCCTTACTCAGGCAAATTGTGCACTGCCAGAGGGGCCCTGGGCTCTGCCATACACCCAGAGGAGCTCTTCTCAGTGTATTTCTAAATGGCCTTACACATGGTAGAAAAACTGAAGGGTTACTCAAATGCAGTTGTAATCTGCTGCTGAGTCAGGGTTTTCACTTGTGTTCAAGTTGGCCTGATATGGACTGCATCTGGTTTACGTATAGATGGGTCCTATTGGGGTATGCGCATGGATGTGTGAGTGTTGCAGAGAGGCTCTGTTTTTATTATTTTTCTTCTTTGTGTCAAGTACTGTATAAACAAATATTTAGAGGATGTTTCTTCCTTAGCATTTTTTAATAGTTAAGTCATCTCTTATCCCCTAATTCCACTATTTTCCACATATTGGTCCCTTGATACATTTCATATGTCATTAGTTAAGAGTCTTCCTTTGGTTACAGCTCATATTCCTTCATCACAATAGCTATAATAAATATACTAAACACTCACACAGTGCTTAATATGTGCTAGAAACTATTTTTAGCATATTACCTGAATTAGCTCATTCAATCCTCACATACCCTGCCTATGATGTAGGTACTATTCCAATCTCTATTTTACCAAGACAAGAAAACTGAAGCACAGAGAGGTTAAGTGACTTGTTAAAGGTAACAATTGTAGGGACTGGCAAATGGCATAATGGTTACGTCACTGGGCTCCCACATGGCTGACTGCAGTTCAAGTCCCAGACCCAGCAGCTTGAAACTCACACCAGGTATGTGTGTATGTGTGTGTGTGTGTGTGTGTGTGTGTGTGTGTGTGCCCAAAATCCTGAGCGGAGAATAGAGAAGAAGGGATTGTGGCATGGAAGTCCCCCTGGGGGGGGGTGATTTCTCACTTTCTTTCTCTCTGTCTCTCCCTCTCCCTGGCAAACACATGCACCCTATAGCAAAAAATCTCTTAAAGATAACAATTGTAAATTGTAGAGCTGTTTGAATCTAGGCTGTCTGACTCCCAAATCAGTGCTCCAGAGTCAGCTGTAGAAGTATGTTGTATAGCAAACCATTCTTGAGTAGCAAACCTCAAATGGTGAAAAATCCTTTCCTTAACTCCAGACTCTCAGCGTAGGAGTTCAATTATGCTCCTTTGTTAAGGACTGAATCAATACTTACAGACATCGTGGATGTCTTGCTTCCCAAGATGGTGGCACTACACACTTCACTACTCTCTTTGAAAATATGCTTGCAGCATTTCTGCACCATTTCTCAGAGAGCTAATGGTGTAAAGCTAGTAGAAGAGTATTATCACTTGTGCCAGAGAAGGTAAGAGTTTATTTGGTCAGGAAAACTAATTCCATTTTATTTTTCTGTACAAAGTATTTTACAAATACAATTCATGTTGGGAGCTTGAGATTTGTTGGAGCTGTTAACATTCAAACTCATTGATTATATTTAGTGCATATTTCTGATTGAAATGTAAGCATTCACTGATAATCACTAGTCTGTACAATGCTTTGCCTTTTACAGTGTGTGCCTTCACATTGACAATCCTTTACCTTGACATTATTTCAGAGCCAGAAGGATCCTGAAGAATATCTGGTCCAATATCATAATTTTGTAGATGGTGAAAAAGAGGCACATGGAAGGAAAATAACCTGTCTAAAGTCATACAGTTCAGAGTTTGAGGGCAATTATGACTTTATTCTAGAACTCCTAATTTCTGGGTATCTTAGTTTAGGCTTCTTAGAAAACAGAACTTGAAGCAAAAGTTTATGTACAAGCCATAGAAGCCAATGTAAGGAGAGATGTATTGAGGTAGGAAAGGAAGATAAGAAAATAAAAAGAAAAACATTACTGAATTGACCATAGTCTGTTTTGTAGAAAGCTAATTTCCCAGTCTCTTATGATAGGCCATATGAAAGTAATGTATCTCTATATAGCCCATTTGGGAGAGGAATGAAAGTATTTATTTGTTAGCTCTCATCTCAAATACTTTCCCTGTATAATATTAACCCCTCTGCACTTCTGGGAAGTGCACATGTGGGCACACAAACATACCTGAACATCTCATGACTCTGCAGCAATGGGGAACCATTGTGACTCCACCACAGACAGCAAGGCGAGTGTGGATATAGGGAGTTGTATACACTTGAAGTGCTATATCTTTAATCACATTCATTCAAAATGAGAAGTAACCATCTTTAAAATTCATAAGGCTTTTATTATGGGACTCATAAATTTACTAAATTTACCTTCCAGAACCTATGTATTCTCTAACTTGCTTTATCTACATGGAAATTAAGTTCCTAGTTCTATTAAAGGAGTAACAAAGTCTCAAGATATCCTCCTTCTCAGTAAAAAAAGAAACTTTATCTTACCAAACTCTTCGAAAAGTGTATCTAAATCAATGCATGTATGTGAGTGCATATATATTCATTTAGGCTCCATCAGCATAGAAGCATGAAGATTGGTCAAGTTAATAAATTCAGAAAAAATTAGGTAAACATATTATGCAACATGGAAATAGATCAATCTTCTGGTTGACTGACTTAAAAATATTTCACACACTAATTATGATACCACATAACAAATACATTCTAAGAACTATACAATCTTTTATTCTCATACACAATAGCTAGCTGTGACCTATAGGCCATTCTTACATGAAGTCATAGCATTTAGTTGATAAAAATGTTTAATATGTTTTCATATTTATAGAGGTCATAAGTGTTGAATGCATTGCACCAATTTAATTCTTGATTTTTCATATATGATGAGTATAAGAATTCTAGAATTTTTTTCTAGGTGAATAACAAACTCAGGCTATTTCCCAAAACAATCTAGCAAAACTCTTCTCCAGTGATCTCCACTTTAATAAGTGCAGTGGTTACTTCTCAGTCCTCATTATGCTGGACTCATTGGGAACTTATTTTTGTTTTTGCCATAGGGCACATGCACTCGCTGGAGAGAAACAGAGACATGGAAAGTGAGAGCTCACCCCCCAGGGGTATGGCCACACTGCCATCTCTTTAGCTTCCATTCTCTTCTTGGGATTTTGGGCACATATGTACACCTATCCTGCACGATTTTTAGGCCATTAAGTCCTCCCTGACTTGAACTGCAGTTGGCCATTTGGGAATCCAGTACCTTAACCACTCCATCACCTGCTGAATCTTTATGAGGAGCATTTTACACAGCACTCACACCCCCTAAACATATTTTTTCTGCTTTGGCTTCAGTACACTAAGCTCTGTTGACTTTCCTCCTGTTTGACTAGCCATTCATTTTTTGTCTTCTTTGATGGATCTCCTCATCTCCCTCACCTTTTCAAAAACCCCAGGAATATTGACACTTCATATTCAAGTGTCCTAGGGATTGGTCCTTGGACACCTGCTCTTTGGGTACCATATATGTGATAATAAATCTTAAATTTATATCTCCAGCATGTATTACTCCCTTAAAAGTTCCCACTCATATACCCAACTGCCAACTTCATATGTCTACTTTGATACCTAGTAGAGATTTCAGACAACATGTTCAAACTAAGTTCCTGATTTTTCCCACCTCAAAAATGACTTGTGTAGCCTTTCCTATCTCCTTTATGCCAATTCCAACCTTCTAGTTTGCTCAGATAAGAAAGTTTGTAGTCATTCACTAGACTTTATAAGCTGTGTGTGAAGGTAGCCAACATTCTCAACTTCCAAATCCTCAATTTATTTTCTACTTTGGTATTTTAGGTGGGATCACATGTGGTCATTAGTACACCTTTGGTTCTCTGGCTTATGGTTTAATAAAGTGGTAATACTGAAATTCTTGGTTCATGTATCATAATGTGGACCCACAGCCTTATCTTTGTTGTTCCCAAAGGCTAGAACAAAGAGGGGCATCTTGGGAATGATACTGCTTATTGTTAGAGATCTTGCTGTCATTAAGATCCAAGTTATATATGTTTTCTCCCAGATGTATTTCTTGGCCAGACTACTGGAAATGAAGAGGGAGAATAGTAATCCTGACCCACATGTTGTCATTCTCCAATTAACTAGGCAATTTTTTGGGCTCTACCAGATAGTAGTCATTCTCTCATCCCAAGACAAGGATGAAAAGGATGAAAAGGATTTGAAAGCCCCTAAGTGATTGAATAAGTGACTAACCCTGTTGTTCCAAATTACTTAGGAAGGAAAATAGAGGTGGTTATGCAGACAAATACCTTAGGTTTATTAATATAGGACTTTACCATCAAGCTAGCTGCATGCTCTCCATTGTGATAAAGATGGAGCAAATCATACATGAGCCCTGAAGAGTCATTTTGAACCTTTGCCCTAAGGCTTCAAAAGAGAGTGGTAACTCTTATGGCACTTTTTCTTTTAGACTCACGCTTTCAACGTCTTACCACTCTGGTAACAAAAAGAAACACTAAAAAGGAAATCCAAAGAAAAGAATACTCATTTTTATAATACCAAAGTTTAGTTGGCTAAAATAATTTTATTCTGTGATTTTTCTAAATGGTCCCCTCCCATCTAGAGTGAAGTTCTCCCAAGGAGGAAAAGGCCATAGGCCCATCCTAATTCATTTTTAAAAAAATTTTATTTATTTATTTATTTTACATTTTTTAAAATACATTCAATCACATTATTTAGCTTACAAGGTGATCATTTCAATATATGAACATTTCTCCCCAGTCACGTTGATAAAAATGTAACAACACTACCTCACTGTCTCAACAATGCTGTCTTCGTATCCCTCCTCCAAATGTTCTTCCCCAGGCCTCACTCCTCCACACACACCACATCTGGCATTCACATCCACCTCTTGTGTTTGTATATCCTTTAGCCCATCAGTTTCAGTTATAAAGTGTGGACATTCGGTATATATTAAGTGGGGACATACAGAGTCTCTCCTTCATAGCCTGGCTTGCTTCACTCACTAGTAAATCTTCCATATTTTTCCACTTTCTGTCAAAAGCCAGGGTTTTGTTGTTCTTAATGGCTGAATAGTATTCCACAGAGTATACATGCCACAGTTTTTCAATCCATTCATCCGTACGAGGACATTTGGGTTGGTTCCATGTCTTAGCAATCGTGAAAAGTGCCACAATAAACATCGATGTGCAAGCACTTTTCCAATGAAAAATCTTCTGTCCTTTGGGTAGATGCCAAGAAATGGGATTGCTGGATCATATGGCAGTTCTATTTGTATATTTTTTAGGAATCTCCAAATTGTTCTCCACAGTGGTTGGACTAATCTACATTCCCACCAGCAGTGTAAGAGAGTTCCCCTTTCACCATCCTAATTCATAAAGCATGTTGAAAGAGAGAAAAAGTAGTAGAAAGTAATATTAAATGTGAATCCAGAAAGAAAAACAGTTGATGAGCCACGTGAAAGACTCAATACTCTATAATCAGTTTTTAGTAATTTTACTAATTCCTTGGCTTAGTTGTCCCTTTGAACTTCTTTCTTTTTGTTAGAGAGGTTTTTGCCATAGGGTGCATGCGTTCACCAGAGAGACAGAGAGACAGAAAGCGAGAAATCACCCCCCGGGGGGATGGCCGCGCCACAATCCCTTCTCCTCCATTCTCCTTTCAGGATCTTGGGCACACACACACATATGCCTGGTGTGAGTTTAAGCCACCAGGCCCGGGACTCGAACTGCAGTTGACTACATAGGAGTCCAGTGACATAACTATCATGCCAACTTGTGGTCCCTGAACTTCTTTCTTGTCTTTAACTTATTCCAAGATTTTCTGGTTTCCTTATGTTTTATTGTCTCATCTTATGCAGGTCAATTAACTTCTCTGTCCTCACTTTTTCAATTTTATTTAATTTTATTGATTTATTGATTTATTTTCATTTGACCAGAGAAGGACAGAAAGAGAAAGAGAGAAAGTGGGAAAGCAAGGCGCCAGGTCCAGGACTTGAACCATGGTCAGCCTTGTCCGGCATCCTTAACCACCACACCACCTTCCAGCCCCCTCCCCTTTTTTTAATAGAGATTTTTGCTATAGGGCGTGTGCACTCACTGGAGACAGAGAGAAAGTTAGAAATCACCACTGGGAGGGCGGCCACGCCACAATCCATTCTCCTCCATTCTTCTCTAGGAATCTTGGGCATGCACGCACATGTGCCCAGCATGAATTTCAAGCCAGCAGGTCCAGGACTCAAACCATGCTCCACTACGTGGGAGTCCAGCACCTTAACCACTACTGGTTGGCTGTGAGGTTTTACCTTTTAAACTCCCTTCCAGGACATCTCCACACTACTTGGATTTCATACTAAATGACAAGGTTTCTCTCTTTCAGAAAGGAATACTGGACTGGATTTGTGATTTTCCCTGGATTGATTTCCTCTGAATCAATGTTGTGTTGTAGAGATCATAGTACCTTGAAACCAATTAAATCGAAATCTTCGGAGATGGAGTTGAGGAATGGACTTTTAAAAAAAAGTACCCAAGTGTTTATAGTATGTAGACATGTTTGAGAAAGACCAGTTACCTCATTCTATAAATGCAGATAGTTAGTGAAGCATAGAGAGGAAAAATGACTTACTCATAACCACATAGTGAGTTAATGACAAAGTTCAGAGTATAAGAATCCAGATCTGCAGATTCCTAGGCCAGAATCCTTGTTTTTTTTTTTACTATGCTGTTCCTGTTTCTACCCTATGTCCTCACTAATCCTTTGCTTTCCTCACTTGTAACATGAAAATAATAAAGACTAGGTATTTTGTGATAATCATTTAAAGCAGAAGCATTTTTTAGGGTTTTGCCATAGGGTGCATATGCTTTCCAGAAAGAGAAAGATAGAAACAGAGAGAGGGAAAGTGAGAGAACACCCCCCAGAGTAGATGGCCACACTACAATCCATGCTCCTCTCAGGATTAGTCACAGGGTCTAGAACTCAAATCACAGGTGGAAGTCCAACTCCTTAGCCACCACGCCACCTACTGGCACAGGCAGAAGCATTTCTTAATGTACAAGATTCCACATCAATATGAAGAAATATTATACTCGAGGGAATTAATGCACAACATATATGTGAGGGTGAGTCTCTAAAACAACATGATGAAAATTTTTTTTCTTATTTTTTTTTTTTTTAGAGATTTTTGTTATAAGGCGCATGCACTCACTGGAGAGACAGAGACAGAGAGACAGAGCAGAAAGCCAGAAATCACCCCCCAGAGGGGACGGCCGTGCCGCAATCCCTTCTCCTCCATTCTCCTCTCGGGATCTTGGACACACACACACACACACACACACACACACACACACACCCTGCATGAGTTTAAAGCCGTTGGATCTGGGACTCAAACTGTGGTAGACTACATGGGAGTCCCTGGCTATTTTTTATTTTATTCAATCATTTAAATGCTGTTTCTTCCTAACCACATATATCAAGATTTAATACCTGCGTAGATTATATGTGCCTTCAAGCTGAATTTGGCCTCAGTGACAATCAAATTTAGGAGTTAAAGACAGAAGTCATATTTTGCTTTCTTTTTCCCTTGCTGAGATAAGGATAAAGAGAAATACAAAAACAATGGGATACCTGGACATTTTATACTCAGGTTACCCCAACATAGGCTTAGGACTGAACTAGCCCAGGGTTTCTATGCAACTTGAGGATCCTGTTCCTGAACCCTGTCTGAGTTGTGAGGAAGAGATTTAAAAAAAGTCTCTTCTAAAAGGCAGTACAGGTGGAGAGGCAATGGGGCGGGCTGTCCACTAATAGGAGCTACTGTTGTAGAAGACAGAAAAGAAGGAAGGGGCTTTCTGACTTGGCCTATCTGATTGGGGATCTGGTAGTCCCAGAACAATCTGTAACCACATGGAACACATTTTATAAACTCTAGGAATATCACAGAACAGCATATTCATACTCATTCTATACTATCCATCCTGGATATTGGGAATTTCCAGAGGGGGCCACTTTTATTCTCCCAGAAGTCATACATCTGGTTACTTGTTTATTTGATAAAAATGGAACTGTATACCATTTATAAAATAGACTTTTTTTTGTCTTCCTTCTTTTGAAAGTATAACATACTTTTTTTGTTTTTAGAGGTTTTTGCTATGGGGCGTGTGCACTCACCAGAAAAACAGAGACAGAGAGACAGAAAGTGAGAAATCACCTCCCCGGGGGGGGGGGGGGAACCCACCTGCAATCCCT
>NW_006210047.1:90279-90638 GCF_000334495.1 Tupaia belangeri chinensis | reverse complement strand
TGCACATGTGCCTAGCATGAGTTTAAGCCACCAGACCAGGGACTCGAACTGCAGTCAATGACATAGGAGTCCAGTGACATAGCCATTACACTAAATGCTGGTCCTGACAGTATAAAATACATTCTTAATTCATCATTCATTTTGCCAATGATTTTTAAGTATTTATTTGAAAATTTGTTTTCTTTCTTATTTTTTCTTTTGAGAGGTTTTTGCTATAGGGCATGTGTACTTGCCAGACAGAGACAGAGAGACAGAAAGCAAGAAATCACCCCACCACCACCAGGGGGGATGGCCATGCCACAATCCCTTCTCCTCCATTCTCCTCTTGGGATCTTGGGCATGCATACACATGCGCCCGG
>NW_006210047.1:89909-90260 GCF_000334495.1 Tupaia belangeri chinensis | reverse complement strand
GCCCGGCGTGAGTTTAAGCTACCAGGTCCAGGATGTGATCCGCGGTCGACTACATGGGAGTCAAGTGACATAGCCATTACCCTAACTACTGGTCCCAAAAGTTCTTTTTAAATACAAAAGTATATTTATTTAATGAAGCACTTCTTTATCCTCTTATTTGGGCCATACTAGTAAATTAAAAACAATCCATGACTAAATTAGGTAATATAGGTATGTCATGTTACAAGTGAGTTTTTTTTTTTTTTAGTATTTATTTATTTATTTATTTATTTATTTTGTATATACATTCAATCACATTGTTTAGCTTACAATGTGAGCATTTCAATATGTGAACATTTCTCCCCAGTCCCA
>NW_006210047.1:86822-87332 GCF_000334495.1 Tupaia belangeri chinensis | reverse complement strand
CCAGCCTCATTGCAGATTTGATTCACCTGCTTCTTTTCTCTCTTCTTAATAAGTCTCGCTAGTGGTGTATCAATTTTGTTTATCCTTTCAAAGAATCAGCTTTTACTTTCATTTATTTTTTTGTAAAGTACGTTTATTTTCTATTTCATTTATTTCTGCTTGGATCTTTATTTTTTTCCTTTCTCCTGTAATTTTTTTTTTCTGTTCCTTTTCCAATTCTCCAAGGCTAGATGTTAGGTGATCCATTAGCCTTCTTTCTGTCTTCCTCTTATGTGCACTAATTGCTATGAACTTCCCTCTTATGACTGCTTTAGCAGTGTCCCAAAGATTATGGAAACTCGTGTCTTCATTGTCATTGACTTCCATGAATCTTTTGGTTTCAGTCTTTATTTCTTCGGTAATAGTGGAGTCATTCAGGAGTAGGTTATTTAGTTTCCATGTTTTTAGGTATTTTTGAGGATTTCTCTTGAAATTAAACTCAAGTTTAATTCCATCATGGTCAGAGAAGAT
>NW_006210047.1:86028-86664 GCF_000334495.1 Tupaia belangeri chinensis | reverse complement strand
TTGATTTATGGTATCATTTAGATCCTTTATCTCTTTACCTATTTTTTGCCTAGATGATCTGTCCAGAGGGGATAATGCAGTGTTGAGATCTCCAACAATTAGTGTGTTGCAGTCAGTCTATCTCCCCTTTCAGATCTAACAATCTTTCCTTCACATATTTGGGTGCACCTGTTTTAGGAGCATAGATATTAATACGTGTTATATCTTCTCAATCTATAGAGACTTTTACTACGATATAGTGCCCTCCTTTGTCTCTTCGAACGTTTTTATTTTAAAGCCTATTTTGTCAGAAATTTGTATCGCAACTCCAGATCTTTTTTGGTTCCCAATTGCATGGAAAACCTTTTTCCAACCCTTCACTTTCAGTCTATGTATGTCTTCCTCAATGAAGTGTATTTCCTGTAGGCAACAGATAGAGGATTTCTGTTTTTTTTTTTATCCATTCAGCCAGTCTGTGTCTCTTGATTGGAGAATTTAAACCATTAACATTCAATGTTATTATCGATGTTACAGGATCTGTACCGACATTTAAGTTAGCCATTGTCTTAGTTGCCTGTTATTTCTTTGTTTCTGGCTGTTGATTCTTTAGTTTTCCTGGAACAGTACTTTCTTCAGGGTTTCTTGAAGAGCTGGTCT
>NW_006210047.1:80624-85327 GCF_000334495.1 Tupaia belangeri chinensis | reverse complement strand
CTTTGTTGGAGACATATTTCCTTGTTTATTCAGACCTGAGGCTCTTTTTCTACTTCTAGCCATTGGAAGATTAATTCCCTTTTGAAAACCTCTTGGGCGAATGTTTCTCCCACTAGGAGTAAGAATGTTTTCTTTTGGATGGGAATAGATGTTTGCTCAAGTCTCTCTTCTGTTGTTTTTACCAATGTGCTCTCAAGAGGGGAACTGTACTGAGGTGTCTAAAAAGCAATATCTCTTTTCACAGGTGGATCAGTACGAGGGAGGATCCCAGAGACACTTACCTTACTAGGAAATTTCAGATATATGATTCTAGACCTGTCTAGTCCCTCTGGCAGGGTAAAAAATGAGGAGGAGAGGATAATATAAAACGAAATGAAAGACAACAGAGAAAAATAAAGAAAAAGTCACGTGCCACGCATTCGCGATTTCGCCAGAGGCTTTGTAGGTGGACCTTGCGCCTGCTGGCAGGCAAGGAAAGTCTGTGGAGAGAGGCAGAGCTAGGTATTAACAGGAGAATAGAGGGGTTTCAAGAAAAAAGCCCCAGCAGGGAGATCTTATCTACCTACCTAGGAGGTGGAGTCTTGGGCTGGGGAGTCTGGAAATGGGGTGGGGGTCAGAGGTGACCCTCCCTCAATATCCCTTGCTGGCCAGAAGCTTGTAGGTGGATCTTGTGCCTGCTGACAGGCAAGGAAAGTCTCACAAGTGAGTTTTAAAAATCTATTTAGTAAATTATTCTCATTTCATCTTGAAAATTTTCCTTTTTAAGAGAGAAACAGGCCAGGAGATAGTAAAATCAGAGGACACTCACAACTCAGATCCACTGCAGGTATAAGAGGCAATGAGCACTCCATGGCAGAAACTGAAAGATTGGAAGATATAAAAGTATAGAGAGTGGGACCAGTATATAGTACAATGGTTACATTGCTGGACTCCCACATAGTCAACCATGGTTTGAATCCCAGGTCCAGTGCCTTAAAACTCACACCAGGCATGTGTTCATGCATGCCAAAGATCCCACGGAGAGAATGGAGGTGAAGGGATTGTGGTGTGATCATCCCCCCTGGGGGGTGATTTCCTACTTTCTGTGTCTCTCTGTCTCTCCAATGAGCACATGTGGCCTTAGCAAAAATCTCACTTAAAAAATTAAAAAAATAAAAGCATGGCGAACAACTGTGGATACTAGAGACAGTGTAGGAGGAGGGTGGTAAATAGGATAGGGTGAGAGGGAGGAAATCAAGGGGAAAAAAGGAACCAAAACATTTAATGGGCACAAAAATGGAAAATTATGTTGATGATACTATGTATAGGGATATCTTTGGACTAATGCATAGTGTATTAATGCTGGGAAAATTAATTTTGTATGCTGGAATGATATACAGTGATTAAATGTAAGAGAGAGAGAGAGAGAGAGAGAGAGAGAGAAGTAAAAAAATAAAAGAAAAAAAAAGGAAGCAATGACCTATGCTCAGAGAAAATTGGGTTGTTTAAGGGCATGTTTCAGGGGCCTATGGTTTCTTAGAAAATATGACACAAAAAGCCCCTTGTTAGTAGTTACACTGCCAAAAAGTGCTTGTACTTTGCCTATCAACAATTAACACACGAGCATAAGGATAAGCTACATAAAGCAAGTGAACAAAATAAGAATTCACACTTAATCATTCTGAGGGATCAAATATGGTTGTGGTATCAACCATAGGCATTAATAGTAAGAGAAACAAACATATTTCATAAGTACTTCAGATAAATGGGATGGAGATTGACACTAAGAAAGGGAACAATGTTAGCACATATAATCTATGGAATACTACTCAGTCATAAACAAACAAACAAACAAAACAAAACAAAACAAAACACAAGACCCTGGCTTTTGATAGAAAGTGGGTGAATATGGAAGATTTATTGCTGAGTGAAGCAAGTCAGGCTATGAGAGACACTGTATGTCTCCACTTAATATATACCAACCATCTGCACTCTATGTTGGAAACTGAAAGCTTAGAGGATATGGAAGCATGGAAGATGGTTACGGATACTGGAGACAATTTGGGAAGAGGGTGGGAGAAGGGAGAAAGTGTGAAGAAAGAAATCAAGGAGAAAAATCGAGAAGCAAGATATTCATGGGACACAGAAATGGATGATTTTCTGTTGATGATAATGTGTATAGTATCTTCAACTGGAATGGTGTGAAGTATAATCATGTTGAGTGAATTCACTGTACAAGCTGTAGTGATGTACAGTGATCAAATGCATAAAATAAAATCCAAAATAATGGAATAATTACTGCCTAAGAGGCTAGTGCATAACTAAAGTCCAAGAGCAGCACTGAATAAGATAAATATGGCAACATACAAGAAAGTGTGAGGTGGGTGGGGGTAAGCATTGATAAATTTCATACAAAGAATTACAGTTGGCCCCACCATATGCCTGGCCACTTTTGGCAAGTTACTTATCTTTTCTGTATTTGGTTTCATTCTGTTTTGTTTTTTAGAGAGATTTTTGCTATAGGACGTGTGCACTCACCAGAGAGAGAAAGTGAGAAATCACCTCCTGGGAGGATGGCCATATGACACAATCCCTTCTCTTCCATTCTCCTCTCAGGATCTAGGGCATGTACATGTCCGGCATTGAGTTTATTTAATTATTTATTTATTTTACATTCTTTCTTTTTTTAAAAAAAATGTATTTTACATTCTTTCACTGAACACAATCACAGAATACAAAATATGTTTTCCCATACAGAATATACTGTGTAGTGGCTTTATCATACATGTTATCTTCAACAAATAATTTTCCATTCATTTCTAGTATATATATGTGTGTGTCCCCCGATGTCTCACTCTGTGCCATTTCCTACCCTCCTACCACAATGTCTTGAGCATCTGCAGTTGCTTTTCATTTATTTTTTTCCCATATTTTATTGATTCAAAAAATATCTTAATTAATCTAACTACTTTCAATAGTAAGTTCAGCTGATATATACATATCTGTGAACACATTTTGACTTTAGGCATGAAATTCTGTGAGTAGAATGAATATACTATAAAGTAGCACCTAGCTGAGGCTATTTGGTTTACCATGGTCATTAAATAGGTATTTTTAAAAAATATTTTTTAATTTCAAGAAATGAAGTTTTAGCTTTAATAAATCAAAATCAAAAAATGTTAAGAGAACTTTGCTTAAGACTTAAAGCAGGAAACAGGTTAGAATTCTGTTCAAATAGTAGGTCCATGGACCTGTTGACAACTCAAGAGAAGACAAAAATCCTTAACTCTAGTAAACAAAGCAAAGAAGATCAGTAATGTTTTAGTCAAAAGTCAAGAAATTCTATTTCACAAATTTAGACCCATGTACTTTATCTTCTGCTGTGATCTGATCTGTAAACAGATTGGACGTTCAACTCTGGTCTTGTCCCTACCATGAAGCTGGCCATTTTCTTAGTTGTTTTTGAACTCTTATTTCTGTGTGACTGTATTTAATTTTCCTGATATAGCACTCCCTTGAGAACTTGGAGATCTGGTCTGGTGCTGGTAAATTCTTTCAGGTTTTCTTTATCTGAGAATGTTCTTGTCTTCTCTTCCCATATGAAGGATAATATTGCTGGATATAGTGTTCTTGGTTGAAATTGTTTTTCACTCAACACTTTGAATATATTTTCCCATTCTTTCCTTGCTCACATTGTTTCTGATGAGAGGTCTGCTGTAAGCCTGATGGGATATCCTTTGTAGGTAACTTGCCGTTTCTCTCTTGCCAGTCTGTGTACCTTATCTTTGTGGTTTTGGTCAATCTGGCTATAATGTGTCTTGGAGAAGATTTTCTTGTGTTGATTCTATTTGGGGTCCTTTGTATTTCTTGGGTCTGGATCTTTGCCTCTCTAGGTTTGGAAAGATTTCTTCCAGGATTTCATGAAGTAGATTATCAATGTCCTTATTAGTCTCTTCACCTTCTGGGATACCAATTACCTGGATGTTTGGACATTTGATGGTATCTAGTATTTCTTGTATATTATTCTCATTTTTGGGCACTTTTCTCAGTCTTTGTGGTGGATTTTTCTAGGTCAGTGATTCTGTCTTCCACATCTGAGACTCAATCTTCTGTATAATCTAGTCTGCTTTTAATACTTTCAAGGGAGATTTTGACTTCCTGTACCATAGCCTTTGTCTCTAACAGTTCCATTTGATTATTTTTTATGGTGTGTATTCCCTCTTTCAGATCTTGCAAGAATTTCCTGGCCTCCTGGAACTCGTCAGGTCTTTTCTCCTGCCTCTTCTGGAGTTCATTGTCTCTCTTCTCTTGCATTTCTATTAGCTTTGTCACTGTGAATATTCTCAGTTCTTTATCAGACATTTCAGTGAGTTTTGTACTATATGTGGATGAAGAGGAGTTATTCTTTTCCCTTGGGAGAGAGGCATTTTCTTGGTTGCTCATATTTTCTGTGCCTCTGTGGTGATTTCTAGTCATCTGATAGGTTATTCATTTCTTTGAGTTTTAAGCTACCTGGTCCAAGACTTGGACTGTGGTCGACTACGTGGAGGTCCAGTGACATATCTGTTTCTGGTTTTTAAACCCAGGAACCATGGCTCTTAACAACTACAGTATTCACACCTTATTCACAATTTCACTTTCTGTGATTTCAGTTACCTGTGGTCAACCAGAGTCTGCAAATAGATGCGTATGGTACAATAAAATACTTTGAGAAAGAGGGAAAG
>NW_006210047.1:78830-80613 GCF_000334495.1 Tupaia belangeri chinensis | reverse complement strand
TTTATATATAACTTTTATTATAGTATATCATATAATTGTTCCATTTTCATACTGTTATTGTTAATCGCTTCCCATACCTAACTTACAAATTAACTTTTTCATAGATACGTATGTATAGGGAGAAACATAGCATATATGGGGTTTGTTACTATCCACAGTTTCAGGTTCCACTGGGGTCTCGGAACGCATCCTCCATGGAAAGGGAGGCTACTATACAATCTAATTTTCAGTACAAAAGTGCCTATATGAATAGGGTCATAAGCTGTCCCAATTGTTCCTGATTGTGTCAGCTAATACCTGTCTCCAAGGATATTTATTAATGGTGCCTCTGTGGACTGGTTGTGTCATGGTAGTTAAGGTGGCTGGATACCACATGATAGACCTTGTGGTTCAAGTCCTTGACCTGGTGGCTTGAGAAACATGCCAGGCACATGTGTGTACATACCCAAAATCAAAAGTAGGGAGAGGTGGAGGACAAGGGATTACAGATTACATCATGACCATTCCCAAAGGGGGCCACTTTCTCCTCTCCCTTTTTTCTCTCTGTGTCTCTCTCTCATGAGTGAATGTGCCCTGTGGCAAATAATAATAATAATAATGCCCTCTTATACTCTGAGAACTTTATATATATATATATATATATATATATATCTTTAACTTTTTTCGCTCACCAGAAAGACAGAGAGAGACTGAGAGACAGAAAGCAAGAAATCACCCTCCAGGGGGGATGGCCACACCACTTTCCCTTCTCCTCCATTCTCCTCTTGTAATCTTGGGCATACATGCACATGTGCCCGGCGTGAGTTTAAGCCTCAATTTTCCAAGTAGCTAGGACCACAGACTCCATGCATACCATCATGCCTAGCTCTTTAGGCTGGACCAGGAATCAAGCCTAGGATTTACATGTGTCTTCAGCCTACTGAGCAATAGTATCCAGCATACACTACCACATCTGGGCCATATCTTAAAAAATTATCCATTACCTCCTGGAAGCCCTGACTTCCCTTATTACCCAGCTTACATTCTCTATTTCATCACAACACCACCTTAGATCCTCTATCCCTTTGGTACAC
Source organism: Tupaia belangeri chinensis (assembly GCF_000334495.1). NCBI lineage: Eukaryota > Metazoa > Chordata > Mammalia > Scandentia > Tupaiidae > Tupaia > Tupaia belangeri. The sequence continues at coordinate 79,540 of NW_006210047.1, read as the reverse complement.
TTGACAAAAAAATCTGAACTCTAGTTAAATACAACCATTACGTTCACATTTTCATCTAAATGCAGTTGGAGAAAATACAAAACCATAAATTTCAAGTCAGACTGAGTACCACCAGGGTATTTCTACTTAATTTCTCTTTAATTCATTTTCCAATAACTCTTCAAAAGGACTATTTTAAATTTCTCTCTTATCACACCTTCAATACCACCCCACACACATACCTTGACTAATATATCATTGAGAAAACTGAAGCATTTTCTTTTGAACCCATTCCAACAAGGCTTTTGAAACAATCTGCTGTTGAAATAGCTCTTGTCAATTGTCTTGATTTTTACCTTGCTAAACCCATTTTTACTCAACATATCCTAGCATTTGTCCCTACAGATTATGCCCTCCATCTCAATGTAGCTTTCCTCCAAAATTCAAGCAGAGACTGAAGAAAACTGAGAAAATGAACCGGAGGGCCAACCTGTGACTCAGTGGTTAGGATGGCTGGATTGCACGTGGCCAGCTGCAAGATTTTAGTCCAGGTCCTTGGCGGCTTAAAAAACATACTGGACATATGTGTATGCATACCCAAAATCTTGAAGGAAAGAAGAAATGAAGAAGGAATTGCGGTGTGACCATACTCCGTGTGTGTGTGTGTGGGGGGGGGAGGATGCTTTCTCTCTCTCTCTCTCTCTCTCTCTCTCTCTCATGTGCCCTCTGGA
>NW_006210047.1:78340-78804 GCF_000334495.1 Tupaia belangeri chinensis | reverse complement strand
AGGTGCCCTCTGGAAAAGGGGGGGGGGAAATGAGGCCCTTGAATCTGTCAGTCTTATAATAAAACATCCACCCTCAACTCATTCAATCTTTCTCAAGGGCTACAGACTATTCCAAACACTGCAGATTTCAGAACACAGTCCATTGTTAGACATTTAAAAACTTTTGGTCAGCAGGGGCAGCAAAGTTACCAATTTAAAGAAATTGCAAAGTAATGGATATGTGGGGGTGTATTACACTGGAGCAATCTTTCTTGAGCAAACATTGAATGTTTGCTCTTATGTGCCAGGCATTACTCTATGTAATATCATACTTTGTTCCCCCCTAAAGCTCTTTCTTTGCCCACCTGGAATCTGGACCCCGTATTTCTCACTTATGTAATTAACTAAAATTCTGAGATTATACTGCTTTCAGTACCTCTAGTGGAGGCTGTTTATTCTCCCATATATGGTTTCACTTCATTTCC
>NW_006210047.1:48074-76278 GCF_000334495.1 Tupaia belangeri chinensis | reverse complement strand
GTGTGGGGGTGGGAATGCTTTCTCTCTCTCTCTCTCTCTCTCTCTCTCTCTCTCTCATGTGCCCTCTGGAAAAGGGGGGGGGGAAATGAGGCCCTTGAATCTGTCAGTCTTATAATAAAACATCCACCCTCAACTCATTCAATCTTTCTCAAGGGCTACAGACTATTCCAAACACTGCAGATTTCAGAACACAGTCCATTGTTAGACATTTAAAAACTTTTGGTCAGCAGGGGCAGCAAAGTTACCAATTTAAAGAAATTGCAAAGTAATGGATATGTGGGGGTGTATTACACTGGAGCAATCTTTCTTGAGCAAACATTGAATGTTTGCTCTTATGTGCCAGGCATTACTCTATGTAATATCATACTTTGTTCCCCCCTAAAGCTCTTTCTTTGCCCACCTGGAATCTGGACCCCGTATTTCTCACTTATGTAATTAACTAAAATTCTGAGATTATACTGCTTTCAGTACCTCTAGTGGAGGCTGTTTATTCTCCCATATATGGTTTCACTTCATTTCCATTGTAGCCAAGACTCCAGAAAGATGAATATCTGAGTATCACTTTCATAGAAAATATTGGTCAAAATTGGAAGTGCGTGATTTCCCTCTAGCAGGAAGAATAAGCTTGACAAAAGCATATCAGCAGCAGTTTTTCCTTTAAACTGATACTTACCATGATTAGGGAAAAGACAGCATTCTACTGGCAAGAATTCCAATCATATACCAAAGATGGATGTACTGAGCTTCTACAGTAAAAGTACTCCTTGGAAACAGCTACTATATAAATATAATAAATATCAATTATTGAGCTTCTGGTAAGATCCATATATAACATCAACATTTAATAGTTATGACTCCTTTATGATATGTAGTAGTCCCCCTGTATCCATGAGGGATACATTCTAAGACCCCAGTGGGTGGCTGAAACCCCAGAGAGTACCAAACCCTGTATGTACTATGTTTTCTCCATACATACCTACTTATGATAAAGTTTATTTATAAATCAGACATAGTAAGAGACTAACAACAATAACTAATAATAAAAAATAACAATTATAGCAATATATCAACATTACTACTCTTGTACCAGACAGATACTAAGTAACTAATGGGTGAACAGCATATAAAACATGAACACGCTAGACAGAGGGACAATTCATGCAGGATGAAGTGGGATGACATGAGATTTCATCATTCTTTTCAGAGCAGCATCCAATTTAAAATTTATTGTTTATTTCTGGGATTTTCTGTTTAATATTTTTGAACATGTGCCAGCCCTGTAGCATGGTTCCAATAGCTTGAAAAACACTCTATGCATGTGAATGCATGTGTGGCCAAAATCATGACAAGATGGAGGAGGATTATGGCATGAGCACATCCCATCGGTAGGTGCTTTCTCCCTCCTTTCTCTCTGTCTCTGTCTCTATGACTCTCTCTGGTGAATACACATGCCCTCTGGACAAAAATATATGTATATTTTGGACCTGTGTAACATGAACTTTCAGATAAGGAAAGAACTACTGTATATATTTTTGTTACCATTGACAACAAATGTGGAAACTAAGGCTTTGTAAAGTTAAATGACTTGCATATGGCAAAATATTAAAAGTGAAAGAGCTAGAATTTAAAACCAGATTTGTCTCAATCAACCATCACATACTTTGCCCTCTACATTACTACCTTCTTTGCTAATAACTCAATAGAAATGCATGGAAATTAAACATACACAGTTTTTATTTTAATAGATTGATCAGCAGCTTTCCACACAATTGACCCTTTCCTCCCTGAAGTTCTTGCCTTCCTTGGCTTCAATTAGGCTACATTTTCCTGGTTTCATTCCTATTTATTTGACTGCCTACTGGTCTCTATTTCTAGGTTCTGTTTCTCTAGCTGGCCCTTAAATATTGGAGTACTCAGGACTCTTCCTGGGCCCTTCTTTTTAATTCTACATACTCCCCCCCAAAAAAATGTCATTCATTCTAATAACTTCAATCATACTGATGACTTCCACATTTGTATCTTCAGCACACACCATTTTTCTAAGCTCAGTAGTATACCTAACTGCATATTCTGCATATATCAATAGATACCTTAAGTCTAATGTGTTAAAAACTGAATTATCTTTGTTCACTCAAACCAGCTCATATTCCACGGTCCTCAAACTCAATAAATGGTAATACTATTCACTCAGCTACTCAAACCATGAATCACATATGAGCCATTCCTATCTTCTCATTCTCTTTCACCTCCTACATACAATAAGTTAAAAAGTCCTCTCAATTCCTTTCTTTCTTTTCTTTTCTTTTTTTTTTTTTTTGAGAGGTTTTTGCTATAGGGCACATGTGCTCACCAGAGAGACAGAGAGACAGAAAGTTAGAAATCACCTCCCAGGGGGATGGCCATGCCACAATCCCTTCTCCTCCATTCTCCTCTCGGGATCGTGGGCACACACGCACATGTGCCGGGAGGGAGTTTAAGCCACAGAGTCCAGGATTCGAACCATGTTCGACTACATGGGAGTTCAGTGACATAGCCATTATGCTAACTGCTGGTCCCTCAATTCCTTTCTTAAAAATCTCTCCAATTGAACTTTTCAGTATTTCCCCAATCATAATTTATTAACCAAAAAGCTATTAAAAATGCCTGACTGTACTGCTACAATACCTTCTTAACTAGTTTCCTCATAAAATCTTTCCCTCTTACTCCAATATTTTTCTCCATATACCAAAGAGTAATTTTTTCTAGTTATTTCTATAAAGCATGTTTGTTTCCTACAGAGAGACATAAAGTAGGTGGAAAGAGAGAAAAATCGTACTCTGGGGTTTGACCATGCCATCATCTCTCTTCTCCTCCATCCTCCTATTGGGATTTTGGGTACATGCACACATGCATGCCTGATGCACTTCTCAAGCCATACACTTGAAACTCTTAGCCATGTGGAATCCAGCTGCCTAAACCACCACACCACTGGCTGGCCAAGAGTAATAATTATTAAATACAAATTTTATTATGTTGTTTTCTTGCTCATCAATGCTCTTCATAACTTCTTAATTACTAAATCAAATTTATCAGCGCCAGACCCATGCCTACTTCCCTCCTCTCTCATATTCTGTCTTCTCTCCATCACATTATTCCAGATGTACTGGCCTTCTCTCATTTTCTTTTTTTTTTGGATAAGTTTTTGCTATAGGGCGCGTGTGCTCGCCAGAAAGACCGAGAGAGACAGAGAGACAGAAAGTGAGAAATCACTCCCTGGGGGGGATTGCCATGCCGCAATCCATTCTCCTCTTGGGACCTTGGGCATGCACACACACATGTCCGACATGAGTTTAAGCCACTGGGTCCAGGACTTGAACCACGGCTGATTACATAAGAGTCTAGTGACATAGCCATTATGCAAACTGCTGGTCCCTCTCTCATTTTCTTAAACCTATCAAGTTTTATCCTGCCTCAGGGCTTTTGCCTGTATTGGTCTATCAAATCTATCCCCTTCACATAGCTTTCTTCTGTTCACTCTTTAGCTCTATTAATCATCACTTGCTCAGTAAAACCTTTTGTTTAGGTACCTTGAAGACTAGATACAAGGTCCTTCATTACACGCTTCTATAGCACTAAGTACTATCTCTCACCATATTAGTAATTATTTAATTACATGTTTACTTCTTTCTTCTGCTAAAATGCAAACTTCATGAGGACAGGACTAGTGGTTGTATTCCTAATCCTCAGATCATCACTACCTAGCATGTTGTACATATCAATGTACTACACTGTATTACACTAAAAAATAAAAATGTTTCAAATTATTTCTCATCACAGATCATTAATTTAATTGCTTCCTTATACTTAGATGTAAAATTGAGAGATATATGGATTTTAATCATGTCAATGACTTAGACTTATATTTTACTTTCTATTGCAACCTTATTACAAAATGTGCCTGAACTATTGACTCAAAATTTTTAAATTTGCATTATAAACCACTTAACAGTCATGCATTGTTTAATGACAAAATGCCCAGAATTATTTTTAACTCTTCCTTATATCCTACTGTGATTTTTCAAATCATAGGTAGGGTTGACTCTTCATGAATGTATCTTAGAAAATGTACTCATTGCTCTTTGCTCACTTTGACTTTCAAGTAGGAATTCCTTATAAAGAAAAAAAGAAAAAAGAAACATTTTCTGATCTCTGTTAGATATAAAAGACTCAATTAACTATAATCTGTCTGTATGAGACTCACTTTATTACATAGACACAGATTAAAATGATAGACACAGGTTAAAAGGAAATATGTGGAAAGTGACATGCAATATAAAAAATAATCCATAGAAGAATGAGAGTGGCTATATTAATATCACGTAAAGTAGATTTTTGAATTAAAAATATTGCAGGAGTGAAGAGGGATATTTCATAATGATAAACAGGACAATGCTCCAAGAAGACTTAACAATCCTAAATGTGTATATACTTTTTTAAAAAGAATTATTTATTTATTTTTACTTATTCATTCATTTATTTTATTTTGACCAGAGAGAGAGAGAGAGAGAGAGGGAAAGTGAGAAAGCAAGCCATCAGGTCCAGGACTTGAACTGTGGTCGGCCATGTGAGTGTCCAGCGCCTTAACCACTACGCCATCTGCTGTTCCCTAAATGTGTATATACTTAATAACAGGGATTGACTATACTTAAAGCAAAAGCTAACAGAAATGAAAGAATAAATAGACAAAATATGATCATAGTTGGATATTCCAACACTTTTTCTCAGTAATTGATAGAATGAGTAGGCAGAACATAAGTAAGAGTATAAAAGATTTGAAGAACTTAATTAATCAACATGACTTAATTGGCATTTATAGAAAACACCCAAAAGCAGCAAAGTACACATTCTTTTCAAGTGTACATGAAACAGCCAAAATAGACCATATTCTAGGTCATAAAACAAGTCTCCATAAATTTCCCCCCCGGGTCAAGGAAAGGTTTATTTTTCTATATTTTTTTATTAAAACCTTCAGACCATTATTTATTTGACATTAATCTTGAATTCACTGAAAAAAAGGGTAAAGAAATAAAACTGTATTCTTAAAAATTTAGTTTGCAACATAAATAAATTTGCCAGAGGGTAAATGTGCACACTGGAGACAGGAAAAAAAAAAAAAAAAAGAGGAAAAGTAAGAAAGCACCTGCCATGGAGAGTTGTCATGTTGCAATTTCCTATCCTCTATTTTTCCACCTTTCAGGATTTGGGACATACATACATACACACACACAACACACACACACACACACACTCACACATACACACACACACACAGAGTATTTTTCAAGCTACAGGGCCCAGGACTCAGTTTGTAGGGTCTCACAACAGAAAGAACTACCCAGGTTCCTTGAACACCAATGCCAACTTTCTGAGGCCTTAGAGGAGAGTTCTAAGGGGAATCTATAGGCCAGCACTCCTACTTCCCTCCTACTCTGCTGAAGAGGGGAAAGACAAGAGAAAGGTTTTTTCACAGATGGTAAGAGTAGCCTTCACACAGGCCTAGACAAGAGTCAAAGATGAGATCACTCGGGTGGCTCAAGAAGGAAAAAGGAGCAAAATCATACAAGATATATTCTCTGATTGCAATGGAATTAAATTAAAAATCTGTAACTATAAAATATCTGAAAAATTTCTAAATATTTGAGATGAACAGTATATTCATATGTAACACATGAGTCAAAGAAGATATCATAAATTAAATCGTAAAATACTTTGAACTGAATAAAAATGAAAATATTACATATCAAAACATGTGGGATGAGACCAGCAGTTAGCGTAATAGCTATGTCGCTGGACTCCCACATAGTCAACCGCGGTTCGAGTCTCAGACCCGGTGGTTTAAACTCACGCCAGGCACATGTGTGTGCGTGCCCAAGATCCGGAGAGGAGAATGGAGGAGAAGGGATTGTGGTGTGACCATCCCCCCTGGGGGGTTATTTCTTGCTTTCTGTCTTTCTGTCTCTCTCTCTGTCTGGTGAGTGCATGCACCCTATAGCAAAAACCTCTCAAAAAAAAAAAAAAAAAAAAACCCTGTGAGATGTAGCTAAAGTAGTACTTTCAAGACAATTTGTGGTATTAAGTGCTTATATTAGAAAAACAAAAAGATTACCCCAAAACATACAGCCAATTGATCTTTGACTAAAGGCACAAGACAATCCAGTGGAAAAAGAAAATCTCTTCAGCAAATAGTGCTTCGAGAACTGGATATCCATCTGTAGAAGAATGAAACTAGATCCTCATCTCTCACCACTAACAAAAATGAACTCAAAATGGATTGAGGATCTAAACATAAAATTTCAAACAATAAAATTACTGGAGGAAAACACAGGGAAAAACTCTTGGAGTAGGAAAAGTCTTCTTAAAGAAGACCACCCCCCCCCTCGCCCAAAGCACAGGCAATAGTTTCCAAAATAGACAAATGGGACTATATTAGACTGAGAAGCTTCTGCACAGCAAAAGAAACAGTAAGTAGAGTGAGAAAACAATCTTCAGAGTGGGAGAATATATTTGCAAACTATACCTCAGATAGGGGACTGATAACCAGAATATACAGGGAACTCAAGCAGCTTACCCTCCCTCCCCAAATAATCAATCCAATTAACATATGGAAAAAGGAGCTGAACAGACAATTCTCTGAAGAAGACATACGAACAGCTCAAAAGCATATGAAAACATGCTCAACATCTCTTATCGTGAGGCAAATGTGATTCAAAACCACAATGAGATACCACCTAACCCCAGTCAGAATGGCTAAAATTAAGAAAATAATGACAAGTGCCAGTGAGGCTGTGGTGAAAAGGGAACTCTCTTACACTGTTGGTGGGAATGAAAATTCGTACAATCACTTTGGAGAACGATATGGATATTCCTTAGAAACCAATAGATAGAACTACCATACAACCCAGTAATTCCATTCTTATGTATTTACTCAAAGAATAGAAAAACCCTTAGTCAGAAAAACACTTGCAAATCCATGTTTATTTCAGCATTATTTATAATTGCTAGGACATGGAATCAACCGAAGTATCCAAAAATAGATGATTGGATTGAAAAAAAATGTGGTATAAGTACTCTATAGAATACTACTCAGCCATAAAAAGCAATGAGACCCTGTCATTTGATACAAAATGGGTGAATATGGAAGACTTAATGCTAAGTAAAGCAAGTCAGACTATGAAAGACAGACTTTGTATGTTCCCACTCAATATATACTGAATATCTGTGCTCCACAGTAGAAGCTGAAAGTTTGGAAAATATAGTAACAAGAAGGACAGCTCTAGATACTAGAGGCAGTGAAGATAGGGGTGGTATGGGGTGGGTAATAGACAGAGGGAAGGAGAGGAACAGGAAGAAAAAAGTACTTTTAATTGACAAGATAATTAAAAGCTATTTGCTGATGATAATTTACATAGTAATGTCTTTGTCTTGACTGATATGCATGGTATTTATGCTGGAAAAAGCAATGTTGTACACTGTAAAGATATATGTGGTTAAATGTAAATTCAAATTTAAATATATACATATATATTTTTGCTTATATGTAATATTTGCTGGTAAAGTTTCATTGTAATTCTAATTTGTATGAAGTGTACACACTATCAGTATTTTAGATCTGGAGGGGATCTCTTTTACTTCGAGTAAGTATTTTTTTTGTATTTCATGAAGGATTGTCTTGGTAACTTATTTATGAGACTATGAAAATGCTTTAATTTAAGATGAAAATATGAAACCCTGAATAAAGAATGAAAAAAGAAAAAAAGGATTCAAACCAACAACCTAAGTCTTTACTGTAATAAAGAGCAAATTCAACCCCAAGTGTAAAAAGAAGAAACATTTTTTTAAAAAAGGAATCAATGAAATTGAAAACAGAAAAGCAACAGAGAAAACCAGTGAAAGAAAGAGCTACTTGTAAAGATGCATAAGTGTTAACTAATCTAATCAAGTAAAAAAAGCTGGGGGCTGGAGGTGGGCACAGCATATCATAGCACATTGGTTAAGTGCTGTGTATAGAAAATCAGATCCTATGTGACTGACTTTGGTTAGAGTCCGAACCCTGCAGCTTGATAAGCATGCCAAAGGCATCCAAAATCCTGATGTGATGGAGAAATGGAGAAAAAAGGACTATGGCATGACTAGGCTGCATTGGAGGGTGGGGGCTTTCTCTCTCTATGTGTGTGTGTATGCATGTCTATCTGACAAGTGTACATGTACTCTAGTGATTAAAAAAAGAATAAGAAAAGAGAGAAGACAAATTATGGATATTAGGAATGAAAGAAGGAACATCACTGTGAATTCTATATGTTAAAAGGATAATAAGGATTCAAAGCAAGGCAGACCATGAAAGACAGACTATACATTCCAGCTTAAAATATACTGAATATCTGCACTCCACAGCAGAAATTGAGGCCAACTCTAAATACTAGAGACAGTATAGAAAAGGGTGGGTATTAGGGGCTTGGTAATAGGAGAAGGAGGGGAGGGCATCAGGGAAAAATCTCCACATTTAATAGGTACAAAAACAAAAAGTTATCTGTTGATGATAAAACATGTATGGTAATGTCTATGACTTGACTAACGTGCACCATATTCATGTTGGGAAAAACTATGTTGTACACTGTAAAGATATACAGTAAATATAAATTTAAAAAAATAAAGGATAATAAGGAAATATTATGAACAACTTCAGACCAAGAGATTTCACAATTTAGGTAAAACTGACAATTTGTTTTGAAAGACCAAATTTCCAAAGTTGACTAAAAAAATAGAAAATTCAAATAAATTTATATTTTATAAAGACATCACATTTAGGACAGCTTCATGACCGGTGGTTAAGGTAGCCAGCTCCCATATGTCAAGCCATATGGTTCAAGTCCTAGAACTGGTTGTTTGAGAAACAAGCCAGGCTTGTGCACATGCATACCAAATATCCTGGAAGGAGGGAGAGATGAAGGGATTGCAGTGTGACCATTCTCCATGGGGGAAAAGGGTACTTTCTTTTCTTTCTCTCTGTTTCTTTTTTCTCTCTCTGGCAAGCACACATCTCCTAGCGAAACAAAACAAAACAAAAGATATGAAATTAATAATTAAAAATGCTACAGGACCAGTTGATTTTACTGGTAAATTAGATAACACCTTGAAGGAAAAGGTAATATCAATCCAATTAATAACAAAATATTGGGACCAGCAGTTAGCATAATGGCTATGTCCCTGGACTCCCACATAGTCGACTGCAGTTCGAGTCCTGGACCCAGTGGCTTAAACTCAGTCCAGGCGCGTGTGCGCCCAAGATCCCAAGAGGAGAATGAAGGGGAAGGGACTGCGGTGTGGCCATCCCCTTCGGGTTCTATGTTCCTCTCTGTCTGTCTGGCGAGCGCATGTGCCCTATAGCAGAAAAAATAAAAAAAAACTTCTCCAAAAAAAAAAATATATATATATTAGCAAATTGTATCTAGCAGTGTGTGTGTGTGTGTGTATGTGTGTGTGTGTGTGTGTGTGTGTGTGTGTGTTTGTGTAAAGAAGAATGTATCATGACCACATGAGCTTTATTCTGGGAATGCAAGATTGTATTAACATTTGAAAATAAATCATTTTAATTCACCATATCATCAGAATGAATGAGAAAATTCACATCATTATCTTTTTTAAGATAATCAGAGAGACAGAAAGTGAGAAATCGCCCCCCCCTCAGGGGAGATGGCCACACCACAATCTCTTCTCCTACATTCTCCTCTCAGGATCTTGGGCATGCACGCACATGCACTCAGCGTTGAGTTTTAAGCTACTGGGTTTAGAACTCAAACCACAATTGACTACGTGAGAGTCCAGTGACTTGACCATTACACCATCTGCTGGTTCCACATGATTATCTTAATAGGTTCAGAAAAAGCATCTGGGGAGACGCCATAGACCCGCTACCCAGAGCAGCTCGGAGTGGTGAACTCTTCAAGCTGCCAATAAAAAATGGCCTCCAATAAAACTACTTTGCAAAAAATGGGTAAGAAACAGAATGGAAAGAGTAAAAAAGTTGAAGAGGCAGAGCCTGAAGAATTTGTGGTGGAAAAAGTAATGGACCAACGCATAATAAATGGGAAGGTGGAATATTTCCTGAAGTAGAAGGGATTTACAGATGCTGACAATACTTGGGAACCAGAAGAAAATTTAGATTGTCTAGAGTTAATTGAAGCATTTCTTAATTCTCAAAAATCTGGTAAAGAGAAAGATGGCACAAAGAGAAAATCTTTATCTGACAGTGAGTCTGATGATAGCAAATCATAGAAGAAGAGAGATGCTGCTTATAAACCAAGAGACTTTGCCAGAGGTCTTGATCTTGAACGAATAATTGCTGCCACAGACGGCAGTGGAGAGTGGATGTTTCTCATGAGATGGAAAAATGAGGCAGACTTGGCACTGGCAAAAGAAGCAAATATGAAATGTCCTCAAATCATAATTGCTTTTTATGAAGAGAAACTAACTTGGCATTCTTGTCCAGAAGATGAAGCTCAATAATTGCTTGAGTTGTTTATATATAATCTGGGTCTTGGATTTTGATTTACTATTGTGGAGCAATAACTGCATTCTAATGAAAAAAATCAAGTTTGATATGTTTGTTTTGAAAGTAGTATTGGGGAATTGGGGGGGGGGTGTCCCGACCCAGAGGACAGTTGCACAGGTTTCCTGAGGGAAGGAGTGAGAGACAGGATGAACGACGCAGTGTTACAACACGGAGACAACAGTGTTACAACTCTTCAGGGTCGTCAGGAGACAACGCAATGTCACAGCTCTTCAGGGTCACCTGGAGATGACGCGGTGTAACAACTCTTCAGGGTCTTCAGGGTCATCTGGCGATTGTGGGCCAGGGATCGTGGTTACATACATGTTGTTGGGCGGAGTGTTGTATCACAATAGCACTGGTTACTTTGAACAAATAAAAGCTTTCTATAGTTGCTTCCTTATTGGGAAAAAGCATTTCATACTATGGTATTTTATCCTCTGCATTTGGGAGCAGGTTTTCTAGATGTTGGGGAAATGTTTCATCTTAATGAACTTGTGTTTAACTCACATGTCTCAGTACCAGTCTGGGTTTTTTGTTTTTATCTTTGTGTATGTGTATACATAAGATAATATGTAAATGGCTTTCTGGTTTTGAAAGCTTCACCAAAACAAAAACTGTGTATAAGTTCATGTGTCTGAGATAATGTCATGCTGAGCAACCTCAGAATAAGAAGTAAGTTTCTCCAAATTAAATTGAAAGTTCTCCTGAAGTCATAACCTTTCAAATTAAAAAATTCCTTTATAAATGGGCATTCTAAATTGGCTAACTTAAGAGCAACCATATCAGAGTTTTCATCTATCTATAGTCATGTATATTCAATAGTTTATTTGCAGAATTCCTGAAAGGAGAAATTGTACCATTATTAGCAAGCTCCCCTCCCAGATGACAAAAACAGACAAATCTGTGTTTAGCTAAGAAAGAGTTAGTTAAGTGGGCATTTTAATCCTCTAGTGAACTTTTCCTTTACAAAAAGTTGAAATCCTTATGCTCTATTGACTAAAGGTCATTATTCGTGAAATGTCTAAGATTTGGCTCATGGAAACTTAATCAGATGGTTAAAGATGCTAGCAGTTTAGGACTTGCTGGCATAAATGACTGAACAAATATGTGATCTAAATTATTGTGCATGTTTCTTTTCTTAACCCCAATTCATTCCTTATGTGTAGGTCTCAATCTTTCAGTATTTGGGTTACTGATTCAGCAGAATCAAGGAAAACCAATAACTTTGCAGTAATCAAAATGTTACCCAACCGTATATTATTTACTTTATTGTAAATACTGGTGAACAGTGGTCAATAAATAGTTTTATATTCCTTTACAAAAAAGAAAAAAGAAAAATCATCTGAAAAAAATCAAGATAAATTCAGGAAAACGAAACGAAACAAAATGAAAACCTCTTCCCAAACTAGAAATTGAAGAAAACTTTCTCAACCTGATAAAGGTAAAGGATATCTACGAAAAAGCTCTTAACATTGGGAGCAAGGCAAGAATTTTCACTCTTGTGTCTATTTAACATGTTTTTTCCCTTAATCTTTACAGTCATTGTACTTCGATAATTTCTAATCCACCATTTAAATGCAGAAATATGTAGTACCTACAGGGTTGATGACATGAACTCTGTCCGCAGCAAGCTTGAATGATGAGAAATCACTATGAACTAATTCCCTTAATGAATTTGTGTACTGAATCTATACATGTCATGGGCTGACTGTGTAATTGAGATTTTTCTAAAGTAACTTCCATGCAGAACTATAGGGTAGATATCAAAATGTACTCATTTGAAGGCGATATATAAACTTTAAAAACTCAAAAAAACAGCATAAAATGTTTTATAGGGCAACACTATAAGGCATGGAGAGCAACAGAATGGGAGGAGGAGAAGGTATCCTTCCAGTGGTGATGGCCATGCCACAAACTTTTCTCCATTCTCCTTATAGAATTCTGGGCATGCATGCATGTGCATGACTTGTTTTTCAAGCTGCCAGGTCTGGGATTCAAACTGTACTGTTGGCTATATGAGATCCAGCTGTTTTATTCATCACACCACCAGCTGACCCCTAACAAAATATCTTTTATCAGTAAAAGATGAGGGAAAGTATAATAGGCAAATATTTGGGAAAGAAAAATGATGTGCCTACATTAATGTCAGATAAAGTAAACTTTTACACAAAATAATATTACATATAGAGGTTCACTGTCTAATGTTAAATGTTAAATTTACTACAAAGTTACAGAAATTTTAAACATATTTGCACCTAGTAAATAGTCTCAAAATGTGAAACAAAAATTGATAGAAATATGGGGAAATTTTGACAAATCTACCATAAAGTGGGAGATTTTAACATACTGCTCTCAATTAGGTCAAGGAAACAACACAAATTTAGAATAGAGAAGATATCTTTATCACAACTAGAACATTTGACTTAAACTTACCAATACTGATTCCCTCCAAATACAAAAATTGTGAATATTCCTTGAACCATGAAATTAATTAAAGCGATATTTTAAAATATTCCTACAAGGAAAACACTTGATTCAGATGGTTTGATAGGTGAAATCAAATACATTTTAAGGAGAAAATCATCCTAATTTTAATGAAACATTTCCTAATAATAGAAAGAGAAGTACTCTTTAATTTATTCTTTGAGACAGCATAATCATGATACCAAAACCAGATAGAATTTTGTAAAAGGAAAGTAAAAGGAAAATGACACTTCAAATCCATTTATAAAAATAAATGCACAAAACCTACATGATTTATTCTTTTTTTTTTTAATTGCCAGAGGGCATGTGTCCTCACCAGAGAAAGACAGAGAAACAGAGACAGACAGAGGGAGAAAATACCCCTAATGGGGTGTTTTCACAATAAGATTCCTTTCTTCTCCTTCATTTTTCCATCCTGTTTGGACACACACACATACATATAGAGTGTTTTTCAAGCCACCATGGCCAGATTCAAGCCACAGTCATCCAGCTTCCTTAACCACAAGGCTACTGGGCTGGCCCCTATATGAAATATTAGTAATTAAATACAATAGTTTGTTTTATACTAAAAATGTAAAAGTGGTTTTATACTTTAAAAATATATAAAAATATGGGGCCAGCAGGTGGTGAAGTGTCTAAGGTGCTGGACTCCCATATGGCTGACTAAGGTTTGAGTCCCAAAACCATGCTAAGCACATGTGCATACGTGCCCAGAATCCTAGGAGGAAAGTGGAAGAGAAGGGATTGAGGCATGGCCATCCCCTGTGTGTGGGGGGGTGATTTCTCACTTTTTGTTTCTCTGTCTCTCCAGTGAGCACACATGCCCTATAACAAAAACAAACAAACACACAAACAAAAAACTCTGAAAAAATATATAAAATTAATCCACCAATTAAAATATTAAAATAAAAAACTGCATGATAATAAAAATTTACTATAGAAAAGTCTTTGAGAAAATCTTGCCATGGAAAGTTATGCAGCCTATTTTCTACTAGACAAGAGCAAGGCGAAATATTATCCTGGTAGGTACCAGAAACCATCTTGTGACTTTAAAGGGAGCCAGCCTTGGGAACAGCCAGCCTTGGAAACTTGGCATAATGGATACACAGTTGTACTCTCATGTAGTCAACTGTGGTTTGTGTCTCATGACCCGATGGCTTAAAACTCTCTCCAGGTGCAGGTGCATGTATGCGCATACGTGTCAAAGATCCTGAGAGGAGAATGGAAGAGAAGACACTGCGGTATGGCATCCTCCTTGGGAAGCAATGTTTTGCTTTCTGGCAAGCACATATGCCCTATAGCTAAAATCTCACTCTCTTTCTAAAAAAAAAAAAAAAAAAAAAAAAGAAAAAAAAAAAAAAAAAAAAAAAAAAGGATTTAGCCTTAGATGGCAGGATTCAAAGGAAAGATTTGAATAAGAGATATACATTTTGTATTATCACCTTATAGATAGTATTATAGATAGTATTTAGAGCTTTGATGCTGGTTGAGGGAGGGGGATGAGTTCAGAGGGTTAAATTGTGTAGGTCTGAGGATGGGGTTAACTTAGGCCATTTCATTTTGTAAGTTTAATTTTTTAGAATTTCCTGTACTAGGATTAGAGATCAAAGAATAAATAGGTAATAAGACAATTATCCCTGGGTATAACAAGATGGACTGATTGAAAGTAAATTAAGGAAAAAAAACTGAACTGCAATTTTCTATCATATGTGTTTCCAAAATTAACTGCCCTATGGATATCTTATGTAAAATAGTAGCCAGAGGACAAAGATGAATTAGAACAGTTCCACTGGGAAACATAGGGACACTGATAAATGTTTATTTTTAATTAGACACCACAAGGGTTAATTATATGGGGTCATTAGAAGAATAACTGCTCCAGATTATCCTTCTGATATATGTGAAAGTGAGGAGTTGCAATAACAGATGTACTTTCCCAGCAACAAAAATACTAGGCCCTACTATGCTTTAAGTAGAACGCCACTAAACTGGAATTGGTCCAGAGGATAAGGAGGGTTATATTAGGTTGTTGGGAAAGTCATGATGTATTTTTCTATGTAAAAACGAATCATGACTTTCCCTAAAACCCAATAGGATAGGAAATTAACAAGGTACAGAAATTTTTAGCTTGAAAAAGAAATGATTCTAGGGTGGCATAATCACTGTCTATAAATACACAGAAATTTATCATGTTCAACATGAGAGACCATATTGATTTGTGTACCTTTAACAGCAAAAGGATCCAGTTCTTGAAGTTTCAGAGTTGCCGATTTAAGACCAAGATAAAGTATAGTTCAAGCTATTCAACAATTGAACAGTCTGCCTCACAAATAATTAGATCCCTGTCCAAAACAATACTTAAGATATGGAATTATTCTTATTTGGGATAATGGTGAGGGTCTTAAAGAATCGAGTGGCTGGTTTATGGAAAATTATATGAAAAAATCTTGAAGATCTAATTTAAGATTATTTTACTTTATGAAAAAATATTCTTTCATCTTATTGGATTCAACCCTGCATGTTGTCAATGGAATTTGTATTTCTTTAAAGATTGCATCATTCATGTTTTTTCTTTTTTCTTTCTTTCTTCTCAAGTTATTGATAAAACCATTGAAAGCTACTCTGTGTGACTTTTCAGCAATATGCAAAAGAAATCATTTCAGACATAAAATAAACTTGCAAAGTGTTTACTAAATTACCCTTCTACCCTTCTAGGAATATCCTCAAACCACTATTCAGCTGACATTTCATCATCTTATTTAAAAGAATAGTATCCAGCTACCTTTAAAATACCAAATCAGTACCCATTAAACAATGGAAATAATAACAATAATAATAAAAAACAGCTAAGCCTTATTGATTACTAAGTATGTACCAGATAGCCTTTTAAATATATATATTTTTTACCATAATCATTTTAAATAACTAACATTGTTGTCTCCATTTTAGAAATGACGAAGCAGGGGACTGGCTCTATGACCTGGTGATTAGGGCAGCCAGATCCCACATAGTGGTTCAAGTCCAGGACTAGCAGCTCAAGAAGCACTGGGTGAGTGTACATGCATGCTCAAAATCCTGAAAGGAACGAGAGATGGAGAAGGGATTGTGGCATGACCATTCTTCATAGGGGTGCTTTCTCTTTTTTTTTTCTTCTCTCTCTCTCTCTGTCTCTCCATCTCCCTGCAAAGCACATGTGCCATCTAGCAAAAGTAAGAAGGAAAAAAAGAAAGACAGATGAAAGAAAAGAGAAATAAAGAGAAAGGAGGAAACAGAAGCATTGAGAATGCATGCATCTTGCTCAAGCACAGACACCTCCTAAATTGTAGAGTCAGAATTCAAACCCAGGAATTCCCACTCCAGAGCTTGTGTTGCTAAAGATATCACTCTAGTTTGTCATAACTTGGTTCAAAATAGTTACGTGTAGTTACTCTACTAATTCAATTTAGAAAACAGATCATTTTTGAGTAATATGTAAATATCTTTTCACTTAAACATTATTAATAAAGCTTAAAAGTTCTTTTGATCACCCCAGTATCCTACCCAAATATAGCCAATGTTACCTGTTTGTTGTATATTACTTGAAGTATTTTAAACCTCTTTACATATGTATACACATGTGTGTATACATACAGAGACATGTTTTCCTATTTTGAAAATAATAGATGCTGCTTGAAAAATTAAATGTGTAGCAAATGAATATATGTAAGAAATACATAGCAAAGTAGGAGAAATTTCCCTACCCAAATATAGCCAATGTTACCTGTTTGTTGTATATTACTTGAAGTATTTTAAACCTCTTTACATATGTATACACATGTGTGTATACATACAGAGACATGTTTTCCTATTTTGAAAATAATAGATGCTGCTTGAAAAATTAAATGTGTAGCAAATGAATATATGTAAGAAATACATAGCAAAGTAGGAGAAATTTCCCCCATAATCCCATTCTTAGAAAATAACCATTTATCAATTTATAGGCTTTTTTTTAAAGTTATCAAAACAGAAATAGAAGCATTCCTTTGCAACTTATTTTAGTCAACAATATATCTTAGAGATATTTACATAGAGATAGCCTGTATTTTTTTAACAGTTGGATAATACTTTATAGTATGAAAATATTTTAAATTTAGCCATTCCATTTGGGTTGTCGCAAATATTTTGCCATTATTATTATTATCACTATTTTAAATTGATAGGCCTTTATCTTTAAGAAAAGTCTTAGATTTACAGAAAAATAAAGAAGGCCAGAGAGTTCTTACATACCACCCTATACTCATTCCCCCATTATTAACATTAGTCTATTACAGTAGCATGGTACGTCTGTTACAATTTTTTTTTTTTTTGGAGATGTTTTTGCTGTAGGGCGCACGTGTTTTTGCCAGACAGTGACAGAGAGACAGAAAGCGAGAAATCACCCCCCAGGGGGGATGGCCACGCCACAATCCCTTCTCCTCCATTCTCCTCTCAGGATCTTGGGCACGCACACACACAACCTGGTGTGAGTTTTAAGCCACCAAGTCCGGGATGCGAACCATGGCCGACTACATGGGAGTCCAGAGACATAGCCATTACGCTAACTGCTGCTCCCCGTCTGTTACAATTTATGAATCAATAGGAATATGCTATTACTAGACAAAGTCCATACTTTATTTCTGTGTCCTTAATTTCCATTGAATGTCCCTTTTCTTTTTTTAAATTTATTTTAAATTTACTTATTTACATTCATTCACGATACATCATTACAGTATACAAAATGAGATTTTCCATCCAGAATACAATGTATATTGGCTCAATCAAGGATATTACCATACATGTCATCATCAACAAATAATTTTCCATTTCTTGTTTCTTATATATTTTGCTTCTTCCCCCCTCCCCCCGACCTTGATTCCCTACCTCTCACCTTCTGCCATTTCCCACCCTCCTCCCACACCGTCTCTGGAATCTACAGTTGCTTTCCATGACTTTCTTTTTCTCATATTTAATTGATTCACAAAAGATCTTAATTCACCTAAATACTTTCAATAGCAAGTGCAGTTGATATACACATATCTATGAACACAACACAAGTCTGACTTTAGGCATAAACCTCAGTGAGTAGAATGAACATACTATAAAGTAGCACCTAGCGAGGGCAAGGAAGGTTTTGATTTCCTGCCTTACAGTAGCCTTCATCTCTAACAATTTAGTTTGATTCTTTTTTATGGCATTTATTTCCTCTTTCAGATCATGCAAGAACGTCCTTGCTGCCTGGAACTTGTTGTCTCTTTTCTTCTGCATCTTCTGGAGTTTGTGGTCTCTCTTCTTGCTTTGCTGTTAGCTTTGTCACTATGAATATTCTAAATTCTTTTTTTTTCTAAAGATAGAAACTTTTTATTAAGAAAGGTTTGTGCATTCAAATATTAAATTCATGTTGAGGTTTTTTTTTTTTTTTTTTTTTTGAGAGGTTTTTGCTATGGGGTGCATGTGCTTGCCAGACAGAGAGAGACAGAGAGACAGAAAGCGAGAAATCACCCCCCAGGGGGGATGGCCATGCCGCAATACCTTCTCCTCCATTCTCCTCTCGGGATCCTGGGCACGCACGCACATGTGCCCGGTGTGAATTTTAAGCCACCCGGTCCGGGATGCGAACCACAGTCGACTACGTGGGAGTCCAGTGACATAGCCATTACGCTAACTGCTGGTCCCCCAATATTCTAAATTCTTGATCTGACATTTCCATGAATTCCATTGTATTGTCTATGGAGGATGAGGAATTGTCTTTTTCCCTCGAGGGAGAGATATTTTCTTGGTTTCTCATATTTCTTGTGCCTCTGTGGTGGATTCTGCTCATCTGATGGATTGTATGTTTTTTCCCTAATTTTTGGAGTTAAATCTGAGTGTTCAGAGGTGTGTAGGAAGAGGTGATCAGCAGTCTCTCTGCAGTTCCGTTTTTACCCTTTGTGCAGCAGATTCCATGGGAATTGAGGATTACTCTGACCCTGGCTAGATCTTGGGGTCAGGAGGCTGTAGTCTAGGCATAAAATCTTCAGTTATCCTAGTCTCTGAAAGAGTCTGCTCAGAGCTGACATGTAGATAGCTTGTGATCGATCTGTCCTGGCTAGATCTCAAGGTCAGGAGGGTGAAGTCTGAGCAGGATATTTTGCTATTATTAACAAGGTTGTGGGAGCACCCTTGCACATGTCTGTTTTTGTCATTGCACAAATATTATTCTAGAGTAGATATAGAGAAGTGGATTACTTGGTCATTGGGGATGTGCATTTTAATTTTTTAAAAAAGATTTTAAAATTTATTTTTCTTTGTTATTATTTATCTTTTAATTTGACCAGAGGGAGACAGAGAGAGAAAGAAAGAGAAAGTGAGAAAGCAAGCCACCAGGTCCGGGATTCAAACCACAGTAGGCCATGTGGGAGTCCAGTACCTCAACTAGCACACCACCTGCCAGCCCTACATTTTAATTTTTTTCATTAATTTATTTATTTCTACATTTTTCCACAAACATTTACTTTACATATCAAAAAATTTTGCCTCATACTCCATAGTTCTTGACAGTTAATAAATAACTTTCAAAATTTCAAAATACTGAATTTTAAAGATAATGTTCAAAATATTTCTTATAATTTTGCATGATTTTGTGACTCTATAACAACAGAGATAGTATGGTTTTAAATATTTTTGAGAAAATATTTACATGCCAGATACTCAAATTGTTGAAAAGCAAATGCCCAGCATACAAGTCACACGTAAACGCTCTTAATTCAGCCCTGCCTACCAAGTATTCTGGGATATATCATCTGTCTCTTTTTCTTCCTTCAAAGTCTTTCTCAAGATAATCCTCTGGTGTTGTTGCTTTTTTGCAGTCTTTACTTATTACATGCTGGGCTGGAAAAGTCCAGGTTATTTTATGTTATAAATTATTTCATATATCTTCTCTAATCCTCTCTGCTAGGCAGAATTATTTATGGTGCTAGGCCATCTTTCAAAGAGCTTCTAAGGTTGGCTTACTAGAGATCCACCTTAGTTCTATAGTTTTCTGATTAATCTTCAGGTATGACGTTCTAGTCAAAGCTCTGTCCAATAATGAGTATTTACAATTTCTGATTCAATGCAACAGGCATAATTGAACTTATGCAAATAACCCTTCTGCCATAAAATAAGAATACTGCCAAATATTTTCCAATTACGGAGGGGTCAAGAATGAAGAAAAGTTAGTTTCCATTTAAAGAAACAAACAGGAAAAATATTTTAACAAATTGCTGAACCTATCAACAACTCAAAAGAAAATAAAATGCTTAAATGGGAAAAGAAAGTGCAGTAAAAAAAAAAGCAATGTTTCACTCAAAAAGTCATAAAATTCTATTTCACCAATTCAGTCTTATGTTCAAACTCTCTTCTGTTGAATATGCAGTGTTACTGTGGCCCACTCTTTACATTTAAATCCTGTAAGTTAACATTCAATGTTATTATTGATATTTCTTGTCAATAGCATTAAATTGATCATTTCCTTTGTTGCCTTTTGTTCTCTTATTTCTGTATGTGTCTTTAGTTTTCCTGGTAGAGCACTTCTTTCAGAACTTCTTGAAGAGTGGGTCTGCTATTGACAAATTCTTTCAGGTCTTGTTTATCTGAGGATATTTTTATCCTTTCTTTCCATATGAAAGATAATCTTGCTGGGTATAGTATTCTTTGTTGAAACTGTTTTTCACTTAACACCTTGAATATATTTTCTCATTCTTTCCTTGCTTGCATTGTTTATGATGAGAGGTCTGAGGTTAGCCTGATGGGTTAACCTTTATAAGTAACTTGTTTCTTTCTTGCCAATTTTAGTATCTTGTCTTTGTAGATTTGGCTATGATGTGCCTTGGAGACAATCTTCTTGGGTTGATTCTATTATGGGTCCTTTGTATTTCTTGGGTCTGTATATTTGAATGACTCTCTAGATTTGGAATGTTTTCTTCCAGGATTTTATGGAATAGATTATCAATGCCCTTTTTAGTTTCCTCATCTTTTGGGATACTGATTATCTGGATGTTTGGGCACTTAATGCTGTCTAGTATTTCCCATATAATATTCTCATTTTTGGGGTTATTTTCACAAATTTTTGGTTGTTTTTTCTAGATCAGAGGTTTTGCCTTCAACATCCGAGATTTGATTTTCAGCAGGGACTAATCTGCTTTTAATACTTTTGAGGGAGAATTTGATTTCCTGAATGGCAGCCTTCATCTCTAATAGTTCCATTTGATTCTTTTTTTTTTTATGGTGTGTTCAACTATACTGCCTGTGGATGATGAGGGATTGTTCTTTTCCCTTAGGGGAGAGATATTTTCTTGCTTTCTCATGTTTCTTGTGCCTCTGCTGTGGTTTCTGGTCATTCTGTGACAAAAATCTTTGCTCTACTGTGCTTCACAATGTGATATCCACAGAAAGAGATTGCTAGTTCAGATTTATAAAAAGAAATTTCTTCCTAAAAGCAGGAGGTTCAATAAGCATTGAGGATTTCAGTGACTCTAAAAGTATTGAGAGGGTTGGCTACTGTGCATGAAGGTCTATCTAAACATTCTGTGTGTGGAGCGTGAAGCTTCGAGTGGGAAAGTAAGGTTAAAAAAAAAAAGCAAAAAGCGAAACAACAACAACAACAAAACTAGAAAAATACTACCAAAAGAGGAAAAAAAATTGTTTTACACATAAAAAATTAAAATTGCATGCCAGTGCACCACACAAACAGGCCAGGACAAACCTCATCTGGCTTCTTGGGACCAGCAGATGGCATAATGGCTACATCACTGGACTCCTATGTATTCGAGTGCAGTTCGAGTCCTGGACCCAGTGATTTAAACTCATGCCAGGTGTATATGTGTGCATGCACAAGATTCCAAGAGGAGAATGGAGGAGAAGGGATTGCAATGTGGCCATCCCCCCTGGAGGATGATTTCTTGCTTTATGTCTCTCTGTCTTTCTGGCGAGCGCACACAACCCATAGCAAAAACCACTCCAAAAAAATTTAATCAAATAAATAAATAAATAAATAAATAAAATGGCTTCTGAAATTAGCAAGTGAAAAGAAAAGGCCCAAAGTTGAGAACTGTTTAAAAAAAATTTTAAAAATTAAAAAATTAAAGAGAGAGTGCAAGACAGACAGAGACAGATGGCCAGAGACAGTGAGAAGACAGACGTTTAGCTACCTTGTCTGAATATTTCGGGATTCTAGAAGATGGAGTTTAGAGCATAGCTTGCCTGAACAGGCCAGGACACACCTCAGCTTTAAAATGGCTTCTGAAATTAGCAAGTGAAAAGAAAAGGCCCAAGGTGAGGAGAAGTGGTTGAAATTAAAAAAAAAATAATAAAATAATTCAAAGAGAGTGTAAGACAGACAGATGGCCAGAGACAGTGAGATGACAGAGGTCACCCTACCTTGTCTGAAATTTTTGAGTCTAGAAGATGGAGTTTAGAGCATAGTTTCTTTGACAGGCCGGGACACACCTCAGCTTTAAAATTGCTTCTTGTCTGAATATTTCGGTAGTCTCGCATTTTAATTTTAATACATATTACTAACTTATCCAAAGTTGCTGAACAAACTGACACACCTGGTAGGAACAGTAGAAAACAGAATAGCATCTACCTAAACTAGAAAGTATTAAAGATGTGGTGATAGATGAGATCACATAGGGATAGTTTAAACTAGTAACGCTGAAAAATCTATCTCTGACATGCTCTCTCAGATGAGACCTTACTCTCCCCCTTTATGTCTAATATGTATGTCAAAACTGATATGTCAAAAACAGAACTCCTGATCTGCCATGGATCAAAACCTGTTTCTCTTTCTGGCTAGAGCTGGTACTTCCCTGAATCCAATTACTCTAGCCCCAAACCTTGGATTTTGGCTGATCTTGTTTCTTCTATACCTCCCAAACACTGCCTCCCATTCTGAAATCAAAATATCATTTTATTAGAAATATTTCAGCATGGGAGCCAGCAGGTGGCATGGTGGTTAAGGGTGCTGGACTCCCACATGGCTGACCACTGTTCAAGTTACAAACTTGGTGGCTTACTGTCTCACTTTCTCTCTCTCTTTCTCTCCTCTCTCTCTTCCCCTCTCTGGTCAAATAAAAATATGTAAATAAATAAAATTAAGTTAAATAACAAAATTCTTTAAAAAATATATTTCAGCATGTATAAATAAAAGATAAGGCCTCATTTTTAAACATAATTATAATATCATATCTTAATCACATCTAAAGATATCACAGCTAGAGATAACTATTCTTTAATATTCACAAATATCCTTTCTATGAATGTCATCTACATTTTTTACTATTGGTTTGTTTGAATCAGAATCCAAAGCGGGTGCATATATTGGATTTGATTAGTATGAATATTTAATCTCTTAATTATATGTTCTACTTTTCCTTGCCTTTGTGTGAATATATTTGTGGAAAAACCAGTTGTTTGTCCTGTAGAACTTTCCATACTCTGGAGTTTGCTCATTGTTCCTCCACCATGGTGTCATTTAAGCTCTATCCAACTTTCTTTTCTCTTTAAGTTACTTATGTCTTCCATGAGAAAGAAAGAGACACAGAAAGAGAGAAAAACAAAGACATAGGCAACCCCGGCCAGTGTCCCCATACCACTATCCACCACCAGTCTCAACCAGTCCAGATAATGGGCGTGCATCCACTCACATGCATCCAGGAAGGTCCTGGGATATGAACCCATGATT
The DNA here is from genome assembly GCF_000334495.1 of Tupaia belangeri chinensis. Taxonomy (NCBI): domain Eukaryota; kingdom Metazoa; phylum Chordata; class Mammalia; order Scandentia; family Tupaiidae; genus Tupaia; species Tupaia belangeri. The sequence continues at coordinate 52,486 of NW_006210047.1, read as the reverse complement.
TTTCCTATGTGGGTTCAGTTGCATTATTCTGTGCTCCTTCCTGGCCTCAAACTTTTCCTGGGTTTCATAACTCATTAACTGATACCACCACTTCCAGTTCCCCTGACTCTGTATTTTCTATAGTTATGTATAGAGATTTATCAGATACAGGTTTAAAGTTTGGAAGAATTAATCATAATAAATGATGTTGCTTATACTACCTGTTGCATTGCATTTATTATTTTATTTATTATTATTATTCTAATTTGTAATAGGGTACCTGTGTTAACCAGGCAGAGAGAGGGAAAGTGAGAAAGCAAGCTGGCAGATCTGGGACTTGAACTGTGGTCAGTCATGTGGGAATCCAGTGCTTTAACCACCACACCAACTGCTGGCCCCCCATGATGTGATGTTAACACAACATAATTAGTTTGTTCATGTGTTGTTACCTTGGTCTCTTATAAACCTCCCCATCAACTTTTTTAGCTAATAATTTTTTCTAGTTTTAAAGTTATTTTTGTCTATAACTGACATTTTGTTATAGGTTGCAAAATGGAACTATCCTATCATTCCTCCTGCATTTGTAAACTGAAATTCTTCTATAAAGAACATTTCTACATTACCTATTTTGTTACCCTGAAGTACTTTAATCAAGAAAGGCTTAATAAATATTTTTCCCATTTATTTGCCAGTTATAATAGATGATTATTGATGAAATAATGTATGTAACAAACAACCCTAAAGTCTCAGTGACTTACAACAGCAAGTATTTATTTCTTGTTCACAGCTTTGTTAATCATCTGTTTTTCTAGGTTCTTCTGGGCTTAGCTAGGCTTGGCTACAGAATGAGTTTTAGATTCAGGTCTTCTCTATGTGTCTTATCATTTTGGACCCCACTGCTCTTGACAGAGAGAGAAAGCCCCCAAACAAGCCAACACACAAGCACTTTTAAATTTTTTAGTTTTTTTTTTTCATAAGAAGCATGAGCTTGCCATAGAGCAAGAGAGAGACAGAGACAGGGAAAGTGAGAAACCAACCCCCTGGGAGGGTCGTTTCATCACAATCCCTTCTCCTCCATTCTCTTCTCAAGATTTAAGGCATGTACACATGTGCGTCTGGCGTGATTTTCAAGCTGCTGGGTCTGAGGCTATAACTACTGTTGACCATGTGGAAATTCAGTGCCTTAACCACCACATCACCAGCTAACCCCCACACAAACATATTTAGTCTTTGCTTGCATCATGTCCATTCACATTCCAATAGCAAAGTATTATATGCGGAGCCAAACACACTAGAGTGTTCTATTATTGACATACTAGAGTGTTGAGCTGGAAATTACATTTCTCAGAATCTATTTGAATGGTTCCATGTTAGAAAAACCTATGTGGTAGGGCCAGCAGGTGGCGTGGTGGTTAAGGTGCTGAACACTCTCACATGGCCGACCACAGTTTGAGTCCTGGACATGGTGGCTTGCTTTCTCATTTTCCTTCTCTCTCTCATCAAATTAAAATAAATGAATTAATAAATTTTTAAAAAAGAAAAACCTCTGTGGCATTTGTGAAGTGAAAAATGAAGCAATGGCTGTAGTCTTTGAAACGTCTTCATGGTCAGGATAATATTATCTCTTGTTATATAACAAGACAATGGCTTAAAATTTATTATTAGCTCTCATGGTTCTGTGGGTTGACTAGGTTCAGCTAAGTGGTTCTCACTTGAGGTCTCACAGTTTCTCAGATGGTGTCTGGGTCTATATTTCTCTAAAGGATCAACTGGAGTGGACATCCAAGATGATTCATGCACATGGCTAGCTGTTGGCTGGGAGCTCAGCTGGAGCTGTGGACTATAGCACTTACATGTGGCCTCACCATGTGACTTAGGCTCTACAGAATGTAAACTGAATCCCACAAGGGAGCTTCCCAGTAGTATTCTAAGGGGCACGAATCAGAAAATTTAATACCAGGCAAATGCAGTGCCCAGCACTGACATAGAATTATACCATATTCTGTTAGTCAAAGTAGTCCTGACAGATAGTGTCCAGGTTCAATGAGTTATAAAAATAGATTCACCTCTTGTTTCAGAATTAGTATGATCATATCACAGAAGAGCATGTAAGACAAAAAAGTTTGCATTCATCTGTAAAAATTATAAATCTATCACTTTTATGGTGATGGACAGAGGTGACTGGAAGATTCCAGTTTGTCATCAATTCCTCTGCTCAGCATCTAGCTCTTCTTTCCAACTGTTGACCTTGCTGATCAAAAGCATCCTTAGAGTCACCATCAGAAGCTGGGTCCCAAGAAGGTGATAGCTTACGAAAAGGCAAAAGCTTCCCATAGACCTCTACATGAGCTTCCACATCATAGTCTTACTTCCCCCCACCCCAGCTCTACTGAGGTATTACTGACAAATAAAAATTGTATATATTCAAAGTTTACAATGTGATGATTTGACATACATATACATTGTATGATGATTACCACAATCTAATTAATTAACACATTCATAATTGCTTATAATTACCATTTGTGTGTGTCTGTGTGTGGTTAGGACACTTAAAATATATACTCTCTTATCAAATTTTAAGTAAACAATATAGTAATTTTTTAAACTTTTTTGCCATAGAGTGTGTTCACTTGGCAGAGAGAGAGACAAGAGAGGGAAAGTAAGAAATCATCCTCTGGGGGGATGGCCACACTACAATCTCTTCTTCTCCATGCTCTCAGGATTTTGGGCATGCATGCACACACGCCCAGCATGAGTCTCAAGCCGCTGGATCCAGAACTAGAACTGCAGTCAGCCATGAGGGAGTCCAGTGCCTTAACCAGCACACCAACTGCTTGTTCCACAATACAGTATTATTAACTATAGTCACCATGCTGAGTATTAGATCCCCAGAACTTACTGATCTTATAACTGGAAGTTTGTACCATAGTCTTATTTTAGTGACTGAGTATAATTGGCATCTCAGATTACCCTGTAAAATTCCAATTTATCCATTAGCTCTAGTCCTACAACTGCAAGGAACTGAATTTTGCAGTAACCAGTATGCTTAGAAGAATACTCTGAGCCTCAGCTGAGCTTGCAGCCCTGGCTAACACCTTAATTCTGATTCATTCAGAATTTATTTATTTTGTGGTTAGTGATTTAATTTTTTAAATAAACTAACAAAATTTGCTTTTCTAAAAAAAAAAGTGTACATAGGATCTTTATGCTCATGAATGAAATCAAAGACCTAAATAAAGAGTAAAGTAAAATGGAAGATTCAACAGTAAAAATATCATTTCTCCACAAAATGACTTTTAAATTGAATGTAGTTTTTACAAAAATCCCAGTAAGATTTTTTTTATAGATATAGGCAAGTGAATTATAAAATTTATAAGGAAAACCATGGAACTAGAATAACTAAAACAAGTTTGAAAAAGAACAATGTAATTGAAGCAAGCAAACTACCTTATTTTAAAAATTACTGTTAAGTTGCACTAATAAAAACAGTATGGTATTGGCCAAAGAATAGACAAACCAATCAGTGGAGCAAGTGAGACAAAAAATAAACCCACATAAGTATGACCAACGAATTTCTAACAAATGTGAAAACACCATTTAATAGAAAAAAAAAAGGCAGTCTTTTCAACAAATAATGGTACAACTGGACATAAATATGCAAATAAGAGAAAACAAAAGAGCCCACTCCCATCTTTCGACCCCTGGGCCAGGAACTCTGAGGGAGGACTGCCCCCTGTAGCTCCAGCCCTGGGACCCCCAAGCCAGAGACCTCTCTGTCAGCCAGGAATGACCTCAGTCAGGAATGCCCTCAGTCCTACAGACATACCACTCCCATCTTTCGACCCCTGGTGAAATTGCGTGGCACACGACTTTTTCTTTATTCTCCTTATTATTTTCTTCCCCCTTATTTGGTCCTCACTTCCTTTATCTACACCATCCCTGGCGGTTTAGATAGGCCTAGAATTACAGTTCTGAAATATTCTAGTATTTTAAGACTGTCTGGGATCCTCCCTTTCACTGAAACATCTGCGAAGAAGGGGATACTTTTCTTTGTACACCTGAAGAGAATATTTTTCCTTGGATCACATTGCTAAACACAATAGAAGAGAGACTTTGAGAGTCTTCATTCCACAGCAAAAAGGAAACACACTTGCTCCTATTCGAGGAAACTTCCTCTTAAAAATTTTCCAAGTCTAGAGAGGCACTCAAGCATCCAGACTCAAGAAATACAAAAGACCCCAAATAGAATGAACCCAAGAAGATCTTCCCCAAGGCATATCATAGCCAGACTGGCTAAGATCACAGATAAAGATAAAATACTAAAACTGGCAAGAGAGAAACGATAAGTGACTTACAAAGGTCACCCCATCAGGCTAACACCAGACTTCTCAATGGAAACAATGCAAGCAAGGAAAGAATGGGAAGATGTA
>NW_006210047.1:43356-44708 GCF_000334495.1 Tupaia belangeri chinensis | reverse complement strand
CACTCTCTAAAGATGACATACGAATAGCTAAAAGGCATATGAAAACATGCTCAACATCCCTCATTGTAAGAGAAATGCAGATCAAAACAATGAGATATCACCTAATCCCAGTCAGAATGTCTAAGATTAAAAAAAAACAACAACAACAAATGATAAGTGCTGGCGGGGGTGTGGTGAAAAGGGAACTCTCTTACACTGCTGGTGGGAATGTAAATTGGTCTAACCACTGTGGAGAACAATTTGTAGATTCCTCAAAAATTTACAAATAGAACTACCATGTGATCCAGCAATCCCACTCCTTGGTATCTACCCGAAGGACAGAAGAATACTTAATTGGAAAAGTGCTCGCACATTGATGTTTATTGCAGCACTTTTCACGATTGCTAAGTCATGGAAACAACCCAAATGCCCACGAATTGATGAATGGTTAGAAAAACTGTGGCACATATACTCAATGGAATACTATTCATCCATAAAAAACAACAAAACCCTGGCTTTTGACAGGAAGTGGATGAATATGGAAGACTTATTGCTGAGTGACGCAAGCCATGCTATGAAGGAGAGGCATTGTGTGTCCCCACTTAATATATACTGAGTGTCTGCACTCTATGACTGAAAAAATAAGAAGCATAAGAAATCATATTACATTTATTAAAGTATTATCAATATTATATTTTAATTGAATTAAGACCATTTTAGCAATTAAACATATTTAAAATATAAAAAAGTAAACAAAAGAAAAACCCCTCAATCTAAATTTCACATTTTACACAAAAGTTAACTCAAAATGGACCATATATGTAAGTATACAATGTATATTTATGTATAGAATCATATTCTCTTGTGATACTATTTTAATTTTAAAAGGTAACAAAGATAGTTGTACATGTCCATATATACTCATGAATGAGTTAAATATTTTCAGAAGAATACACTTAAAACCATTAGCAGTTTCCTCATAGTTGGGGGGGGGGACATAGGAGGCTTTTATATTTTATCCCTTTCTGATATATATTCTCTTTTTAAAAACATATACTTTATTATTATTATTATTATTCATACATTAAATCGCTATACATCATTTAGATTGTGAAGAAACTTTACCCAGTATGATATACAACTCAGTCCAGACCAGCTGAGACCACCATACACATCCTCATCAACAGATAATAAAGCTTATCTGTGTCCCATAAGTGTCTTACCTCTCCATTTTACCCCAGATTTCCTATACTCTTCCCCTCCCACACTCTATTTCCACTTTGTCTCTAGTGTCCATTACAATTTTTAATATTTTTATGTTCTCCAGCCTTGAAGTTTTTACCATTGAGTGCTGATAGTCAGTATATGTTAAG
>NW_006210047.1:28927-43194 GCF_000334495.1 Tupaia belangeri chinensis | reverse complement strand
TCACCTGTTTGTGGACATTTGGGTTGGTTCCATGTGTTAGCAATCATGAATAAGGCTGCAATGAATATAGATGTGCAAGTGCTTTTCTGACTGAGTGCTCTCCTGTCCTTTGGGTAGATACCCAAGAGTGGAATTTCTGGATCATATGGTAGTTCAATTTGAATGTCTTTGAGGAACCCCATATTGTTCTCCGCAGTGACTGGACCAATTTACATTCCCACCAACAATGTAGGAGTGTTCCCTTTTCACCACATCCCTGCCAGCACTTAGCATTATTTATTATTATTATTTTTTAATCTTAGCAATTCTGAATGGGATTAGGTTGTATCTCATTGTGGTTTTAATCTGCATCTCCCTTACAGTGAGGGATGTTGACCATTTTTTCATATGCTTTTCGGTTGTTCATATGGCTTCCTTAGAGAGTTGTTTATTTTCCCATCTTTTAATTGGGTTAATCATTTTCTTCCAGGTAAGCCGCTTGAGTTCCCTGTGTATTCTGGTTATCAGTCTCTTATCTGAGGCACGGTTAACAAAAATTCTCTCCCATTCCAGGCGTTCTTGATTCTCACTAATTACAGTGTCCTTTGCTGTGCAGAAACTCCTTAATCTGATGTAATCCCATCTGTCTATTTGGGGGATTATTGTCTGTGCTCTGGGGGGGTCTTGCTTAAGAAGTCTTTGCCTACCCTGATGTCTCCCAGAGTTTCCCAGTGCTTTCCACCAGTAGTTTTATAGTTTGCACTCTTAGAGTTAGATCTTTGATTCATTTCGAGTTGATTTTTGTTAATGGTGACAGATAGGGGTTCCGACCCATCTTTCTGCAGGTGGATAACCAGTTTTTCCTGATCCACTTTGAGTTGAATTTTGTTAATGGTGATAGATACGGGTTCAGACCCATCTTTCTGTAGGTGGATACCCAGTTTTTCCAACACCATTTTCTAAAGAGGTTTCCCTTTTCCCACTGGATTGCCTGGTACCTTTTGTCAAAGATGAGTTGGCTGTATGTTTAGGGGTTTATTTCTGGAATCTCTACTTTGTTCCATTGGTCCTTTTTGTCTATTTTTATACTAATACCATGCTATTTTGATTATATTAGCTTCATGATATATTTTGGTGTCAGGAATTGAGATGCCACCTACTCCAGTCTTCTTGGTCAGGATGGCTTTAACAAAACGGTGTCTTTTATGATTCCAGACAAATTTTATGGTTATCTTTTCTAGATCTGTGACGAATGTCTCTTGTAATTTTATAGGGATTGCATTAAGCATATAAATTGATTTGGGTAGGATTGCCATTTTTATTATATTGATTCTTCCAATCCAGGAACATGGGATGTCCTTCCATGTTTTAGTGTCCTTTTCAATTTCCTTTTTAAGGTTTTCATAGTTTTCCTTCTAGAGGGCTTTGACTTCCTTGGTTAGCTGTATTCCTAAGTATCTTATACTTCTTGTGGCTATGATAAATGGAAGTACATTCTTCAATTCTGTCTCTGTCTGCTTGTTGTTTGTATATAGAAATACTATAGATTTTGGTAAGTTAATTTTGTATCCTGCCACTTTACTGTACATGTTTATTATTTGGAGAAGTTTTTCATGGATACTATTTGGGTCTTCTATGTATACAATCATGTCATCCGCAAACAGAGATAATTTCAGCTCTTCTTTCCATATTGAAATGCCTTTTATTTCCTTCTCTTGTCTGATCGCGTTGGTTAGAACTTCCAGTACTATATTGAATAAGAGCAGAGAAAGTGGGCAGCCTTGTCTTATACTCGTTTTTAGTGGAAAATCTTTCAGCTTTTCTCCATTCAGTATAATGTTAGCTGTAGGTTTTTCATAAATAGCTTTTGTTATGCTGAGAAACAGTCCTTTTATGCCAATTTTACTGAGAGTCTTGATCATAAAGCATGTTGTATTTTGTTGACTGCTTTTTCCACATCAATTAAAATGATCATATGATTTTTATATTTCTTTTATGGTTCTAGGCAAATTTTATGGTTATCTTTTCTAGATTTGTGATGAATGTCTCTTGTAATTTTATAAGAATTGCATTAAACATGTAAATTAATTTGGGTAGGATTGCCATTTTTATTATATTGATTCTGTCTCTCTTTAGTTTTCTTGGTATAGTACTCCTTTCAGAATTTCTTGAAGAGTTGGTCTAGAATTGGTAAATTCTATCAGGTTTTGTTTATCTGAGAACATTTTTATTTTCTTTTCCCATATGAAGGATAATCTTGCTGGGTATAGTATTCTTGGTTGAAATTGTTTTTCATTTAACACTTTAATATATTTTCCCATTCTTTCCTTGCTTGCTTTGTTTCTGATGAGAGGTCTGGTATTAGCCTGATGGGATAGCCTTTGTAAGTGATTTGACATTTCTCTCTTGTCAATCTTATTATCTTGTCTTTGTCATTTTGGTCAATCTAGCTATAATGTGGCATGGAGAGGATCTTCTTGGATTGATTCCATTTGGGGTTCTTTGAATTTCTTGGGTCTGGATATTTGAGTTCCTCGCTAGACTTGGAAAGTTTTCTTCTAGGATTTTGTTGAATAGATTATCAATACCCTTATTCATTTCTTCACCTTCTGAGATACCAATTATTCATATATTTGGGCATTACATGGTATATAGTATTTCGTGTGTATTAGCCTCAGTTTTTCCAGTATTTTTGATAATTTTTTCTAGGCGATTGATTTTGTCTTCTACTTCTGAAATTCAATTTTCTGCATGGTCTAGCCTGCTTTTGATATTTTCGAAGGAGGTTTTAATTTTCTTCATTATAGCCTTGATGTCTAACAGTTCCTTTTGATTCTTTTTATGGTGTCCAATTCTTCTTTCATATCATGAAAGGACTTCCTCATCTCTTGGAGCTCAATATCTCTTTTCTCTTGAATCTCATGGTTTTTTGTTACCATAAATATTCTAAATTCTTTTTCTGACATTTTGGTAATATGTTCTAAATTATTCCTACTTGGAGACAAGTTGCATTGTTCCCTTGGTGGGGATGTACTGCTTGATTCTCTCATGCTTGAGGCTCTTCAAGAAAGAAATTTTATTTTTAATTGACAAATAATAATTGTATATGAGTATTTCTATAAACCAAAAAGGTAAAAATAAATTTATCATTGTTCAGATATAATAATGAATATTAAGAACTGTGTTTTAATTTTAGAGTGTGCCCCAACCAAAGACAAATCCAGTTAGAAATAAAGAAGACTATATATATTTACGTATATAACCTGGAGGCCTCCTGCTCTACATGTTGCTGTTAGGTGAATTTATAGAATCCTGTAACCTTTACCAACATATGAAAAAAATTTATTTTGATACCTGCTACTAAGATCTTATCTGGACTTCACATCTTTACTTTCATATGCCTTCTGGATATCCTCAACTGTATTTCCTACCATTACTTCAAAACATAACATGATCAGAAATGAAGTCAATGCTTTGTTTTTTACTAAAAACTTTGACATCCTCTTGTATTCACTATTACATTTCTCTGGCATAGTTTGACATAACACTCTGTGATTCTTCTGTCCAATAGAGAGTCACCTGAAACGTGCATGGTATAACTACTTAAGACACAGAGATCTGTGTGGGAGGCCGCGCACCAGCGAACATCACCAGTTTCTCAGAAAGCAAACAATTACACAATGCCAAAGGCCACAATTGGTTCCCTTCAAAAAACCTGACCTTCAAAACCATACCCTGACTAATCCCTCAGATTTGCATATCCAGCACCTCCTGATTGATCCAAAAGCAACCAATCATAACCCACCTTTAACAACCAATCATACCCCCCCTTTTACAACCAATCACGGCCCGCCAATGTGTATACAACCACGATGCCTGGCCCACAAATGCAAGATGACTAGGAAGATGACACAGATGACCAGGAAGATGACACAGATGACCAGGGAGACGACCCTGAAGACCCTGAAGAGTTGTAACGCTGTCATCTCCAGATGACCCGGAAGACCCTGAAGAGTTGTGATACTGCATCATCTTTGGACGACCCTGAAGAGTTGTGACACCGTGCCGTCTCCGGACAAACCTGAGGGGTTGTGGCACTGTGTCATCTCCGTGCTGCTCACAATAGACGACGCGATGCGTCATCTCCATGCTGTACCGTGCTGCCCACAATAAATGGACGACCCTGAAGACACTGTGTTGTGTCCATGTTGTAACACTATGCTGCTTGTCCCGGCTCTCACTCCTTTTCTCAGGAAACCTGTTCGACTGTCCCCCCCCCAGGTTGGGACAGATCTGAGTCAAGAGGGAGAGGGAGAGACCACACCAGGGATGTGCCTGCTAAGTTTCTCTCATCCTCCATATTTATTAGGGTAAAAGAGGAAAGTTTATTATTTTTTTATAGATTTTCGTTATAGGGAATGTGTACTCAGCAGATAGACAGAGAGACAGAAAGTGAGAAATCACCTCCTAGGGGTGATGGCCACCCTGCAACTCTTCTCCAATCTCCTGGGATGTAAGGCATGCATGCACATGCGGCTGGCATGAGATTTAAGCCACCAGGTCTGGGACTTGAACTGTGGTCTGTCCCGACCCGGGGGGACAGCTGAACAGGTTTCCTGAGTGAAGGAGTGAGAGCCGGGTCAAGTGGTGTAGTGTTACAGCATGGAGACAACATTGTCATCCGTTTATTGTGGGCAGCACGGTACAGCACAGAGACGACGCAGTGTCACAGCTCTTAAGGGTCGCATCGTCTACCGTGAACAGCACGGAGACGACGCAGTGTCACAACTCTTAAGGGTCATCTGGAGATGATGTAGTGTTACAACTCGTCAGGGTCTCCCAGGTCTTCTGGAGATGATGCAGTGTCAGCTCTTCAGGATCTTCAGGGTCATCTGGAGACTGCGCGGTGTTTCAGCTCTTCAGGCTCTTCAGTCGTTGTCTTCCTGGTCGTCATCGTCTTCCTGGTCATCTTCATCATCTTCCTGGTTGTCTGTGTCGTCTTCCTGGTCGTCTGGTGATTATGGGCCAGAGATCGTGCTTATATATATGTCTGGTGATTATGGGCCAGAGATCGTGCTCATATATACATTGGTGGGCCGTGATTGGTTGAATGAAGGATAGCAAAAGGTAGGTTATGATTGGTTGCTTTGTGGACCAATCATGAGGTACCAGATATGCAAATTTGAGGGATTCTAGTGGCCAATCAGAGCAAGGTTTCAAAGGTCAGATTTTTTGAAGGGAACCAATCATGGCAATTGTTTGCTCCCTGAGAAACCTCAGCAGACTCTCCGGTGTGCAGCCTCCCACAGTGGTAAACTAAATGGGAGTCCAGATACGTAACCATTATGCCATATGCTGATCCTAGAAAGTCAATTTTAAAGAAAGTTAATTCCTGGAATGGGGTGGTTTCAGTACTGATAAGGAGGGTATGGCTAAATGACACCAGAGGCTGGAGAAAACCCTTTGGAATTTGGAGAACACATTCATCAGATCACACACCCATCTAATGACCTTCTGTCATTTTCAAGCAGGAAGGCCAGAGGTCAGGTGTTTTTGCCATTTACTATAAGCACGCATTCAAGCTAATGGGCCTCCTGTCGTTTTATGAGGAGGAAGGCAAGAGGTTAGGTGTTTTTGCCATTTTCCCTAGGCACACATTCATTCAGAGTTCATAAATCCAAGGAGTACTAGAAGCATGGCATTTTCCCCTCTTGTTTTTTAAAGAAGCTAGTGGATAGTCAGCAGGATGAGCTGGTGTGTAGCAAAGGCAGTCTTGTGATCTTGGAGTTGCCCAGAGAGGCAGCAGAGGTACCAGAAGGCTAGGACTAAACACAGACAAGTGAAGAGTCCCATTGCCTCAATACCCCACATTTGTAACTGAATACCATGAAACCAGGTAGAAGGATTCAGCCATTTGAAACTGTCCTGAAGTGTCTACAAGGTGGACGTTTGAGCTTCCTTTTGTATATCAACAAGCTATTGATGGAAAGAGGCTTATATATGTGAAACCTGGGAGCTGAGATTGGTAGAAAAAGCTCCCAAAAGATGCTTTCTCATGGTCTGCCATGGCAAAGGCTCTCATTATAGGGCAAAGATGTAACACACACCTGTTGATGTTCCTAATCACATTGCAGTGTTTGACAAATGGCTTAGGCATCTTGAAAATCTCCTAACCACTGTGCGGCTGCTTCAAGAGCTTGAAGTTGAGATAATATTCTTTTATCAATAGTAGTTTGTTCAATCATTCATTGGGTGAGGTTTGTCATGACTGTTTCAAAAGCATCATCAGGATGAATACTAGTTGTTGAAGAAACTGATGCTATAGTGGCTGTGGTTAAAACAACAATGGCGAGCAGTTCCGGACACCAGGCTGACTGAGGCTGCAGGCCCAACCCTTCCGAATCTCCATGCATCCTCACCATTCTTCCTCCTTGGACCCCAGGTTGGTTGCCTGGGACTTTAAGGCGAACCCCCATCCCACCCCACCTGCAATCCGGATCGAGCCGTCCAGCAGTTCCGGACACCAGGTGGACTGAGGCTGCAGACCCGACCACTGTCATTCATTGTCTGATCCCTTTCCACTAGCCTTTGGACTGTTTGAATTTTGGTGAGTTGAGTAGCGCGCGGCGCGCGTTGCTTTTTTCTTTTTCCATTTTGTTTTTCTTTTCTCTTGGGGTGTTGCTTATTTGGTCAGTTGAAGGCTCACCACTCCTTAGAAACAACGAGGACTTTGGGCCATACAGGGCTAGTGGCAACAGTGAATGGTAATTGTGAGGAACAGGTAGGCCAACCATAAGATAAATCATCAATTTTCTAAGCCTGTACAACTTTTAAGAATCAGAGATACCTTAAATAAGTTAGGACCTACATCACCCACAGTCAATACAATGGACGTCGTGGACATGTCTGATAAGGAATTCAGAATATTTGTAGTGACCAAACTAACTGAGATGGAAGAGAAAAGAGACAAGGAGCTCCAGGAGATGAGGAAGTCCTTTAATGACTTGAAAGAAGAAATGGATACCCTAAACAAGAACCAGATGGAACTTCTAGGTTTGAAGAATGTGATAGAGGAAATCAAAACCTCCCTTGAAAGCATTAAATGTAGGTTAGACCAGGCAGAAGACCGAATCTCTAACGTAGAAGACAAAACATCTGACCTAGATAAAAGTATCAAGAAGATTGAGAAAACAACCATGAAAAATGAGGATAATATACGAGGAATACTGGACACCATCAAGCGCCCCAACATTCGGATAATTGGTATTCCGGAGGAGGAAGAAAATAATAAGGGCCTGGAAAATTTATTCCATGAGATCCTGGAAGAAAACTTTCCAAATCTAGAAAGGCATTCAAATATCCAGACCCAAGAAATACAGAGGACCCCAAGTAGAATCAACCCAAGAAGATCATCTCCAAGGCACATCATAGCCAGACTGGCAAAAACAACAGATAAAGACAAGATACTAAAGTTGGCAAGAGGGAAACGCCAGGTTACTTACAAAGGTCACCCCATCAGGCTAACATCGGATCTCTCAGCAGAAACAATGCAGGAAAGGAAAGAATGGGGAAGCATAGTCAAAGTGTTGAGTGAAAAACAATTTCAACCAAGAATACTATACCCGGCAAAATTATCTTTTATATGGGAAAAAAAGATAAAAACATTCTCAAATAAACAAAATTTGAAGGAATTTACCAACACCAGACCAGCTCTTCAAGAGGTTTTGAAGGGAGTACTATACCAGGAAAACTAAAAAATCAGAGACAGTTATACGAGAACAAAAAACAACTAAGAAAATGGCTCACTTAATGATAGGATCAGGTATGGAAATATCGATAATTACATTGAATGTCAATGGATTAAATTCCCCAGTTAAGAGACATAGACTAGCTGAATGGATAAGAAAACAGAAACCCTCTATCTGTTGCCTACAAGAAACTCACTTTATGGATAAAGATATACATAGACTAAAAGTCAAGGGCTGGAAAAAGATATTCCATGCAAATGGAAATCAGAAAAAGGCTGGAGTAGCGATATTGATCTCAGACAAAATAGATTTTAAAACAAAGACTGTAAGAAGAGACAAAGAAGGGCATTATATAATAGTAGATGGGGTAATCCAGCAAGAAGATATAACCCTTATAAATATCTACGCACCCAACTCAGGTGCGCCTAAATATGTGAAGGAAAGACTGCTGGAGCTAAAAGGAGACATAGGGAAAAATACTATAATTGTTGGAGATCTCAACACCCCGTTATCTCCTATAGACAGATCTTCTAGACAGAAAATAAATAGAGAGATACAGGACTTAAATGATACTATAAATGGAATGGGCTTGACAGATATCTATAGAACTTTCCACCCTACATCCACAACATATACATTTTTCTCACCCCGACATGGAACCTTTTCAAAGATAGATCATATATTAGGACACAAATCAAGCCTTTACAGATTCAAAGGCATAGAAACTGTACCCAGCATCTTCTCTGACCATGATGGAATTAAACTCAAGATTAATTTCAAGAAACAACCCCGAAAACACACGAACACATGGAAACTGAACAACCTACTTCTGAATGACTTCTTCACTACTGAAGAAATTAAGGCTGAAATAAACAAATTTATGGAAACAAATGATAATGAGGACACAAGTGTCCAGAACCTATGGGACACAGCAAAAGCAGTCATAAGAGGGAAATTCATAGCAATTAGTGCACATAAGAAAAGGATGGAAAGATGGCAAGTAGATAACTTATCATCATGCCTCAGAGAACTGGAAAAACAACAACAAACGAACCCCCAAAATGCCAGGCGAAAAGAAATAATAAAGGTTCGAGCAGAAATAAATGAAATAGAAAATAAACGAACCATACAGAAAATAAATGAAAGCAAAAGCTGGTTCTTTGAAAAGATCAACAAGATTGATACTCCATTGGCTAGACTGATCAAGAAGAAGAAAGAAAGAAACCAGATTAATCAAATATGTGATGAAACAGGCAATATTACCACGGACATAGCAGAAATACATAATATCATTAGAGGATACTATGAGCGACTTTACGCCAACAAACAAGATAACCTGGAGGAGATGGACAAATTCCTGGATGCATATAAACTACCAAGATTGGATCAGGAAGACATAGAGAATCTGAATAGACCTATAACAAGCCAGGAGATTGAATCAGTAATTAATAATCTCCCAACAAAGAAAAGCCCAGGCCCAGATGGCTTCACTTGTGAATTCTACAAAACTTTCAAGGAAGAATTAACCCCTATCTTACTAAAATTATTTCTAAAGATTCAAAAGGAAGGAAACCTTCCAAATTCATTTTATGAAGCCTCCATCATCCTCATCCCCAAAACAGATAAGGATATGACAAAAAAGGAAAACTACAGACCAATATCATTGATGAATATAGATGCGAAAATTCTCAACAAGATACTCGCAAATCGTATCCAACAACATATAACAAAGATCATTCATCACGACCAGGTAGGCTTTATACCAGGGATGCAAGGGTGGTTCAATATACGCAAGACCATAAATGTAATACACCACATTAACAGAAAGAAAGATAAAAACCATATGATCATCTCAATTGATGCGGAGAAAGCGTTTGATAAAATACAACATCCTTTTATGATTAAGACTCTCAGTAAGATTGGTATAGAAGGGTCATTTCTGAACACAATAAAAGCAATCTATGAAAAACCTACAGCTAATATTATACTGAATGGGGAAAAGCTGAAAGCTTTTCCTCTGAAAACAGGTACTAGGCAAGGCTGCCCACTTTCTCCACTGCTCTTTAATATAGTACTGGAAGTCTTAGCTATTGCAATCAGAGAAGAGAACAGTATTAAAGGCATTCGAATAGGCAAAGAAGAGTTGAAAATATCTTTATTTGCAGATGACATGATGGTATACTTAGAAGACCCAAAGGTATCCATGAAAAAACTGCTTGAAGTAATAAGTGAATACAGTAAGGTGGCAGGATACAAAATCAATATCCAAAAATCTATAGCATTTCTATTTATGAACAACAAGTTGAATGAAGCAGAGCTGAAGAAAGGAATCCCTTTCACCGTAGCCACAAGATGTATAAGATATCTAGGGATAAACCTAACTAAGAAAGTCAAAGACCTTTATAAAGAAAACTACGAGAATCTTAAAAAAGACATTGAAAGTGACATAAAAAAGTGGAAGGACATCCCATGCTCCTGGATTGGTAGAATTAACATAATCAAAATGGCAATTCTACCCAAATTAATCTACATGTTTAATGCAATTCCAATCAAAATACCAGAGATATTCTTCAGAGATCTAGAAAAGACAATTATAGAATTTGTCTGGAACCATAAAAGACCTCGTATTGCAAAAGCAATCCTGCGTAAGAAGAATGGAGTAGGAGGCATATCACTCCCTGATCCCAAGATATACTATAAAGCTGTGGTCATCAAAACAGCATGGTATTGGCATAAAAACAGACATGTGGACCAATGGAAGAGAATAGAGACCCCAGAAATAACTCCCAAAGCTTATAGCCAACTGATCTTTGACAAAGGATATCAGTCAATCCATTGGGAAAAGGAAAACCTCTTTAGTAAATGGTGCTGGAAAAACTGGGTATCCACCTGCAGAAAGATGAAACTGAACCCCCATCTTTCACCATTAACAACAGTCAACTCAAAATGGATCAAAGATCTGAACCTAAGACCTCAGACAATAAAACTACTTGTGGAAAATGCTGGGGAAACTCTGGGAGACATTGGAGTAGGCAAAGACTTCTTAAATAAGACTCCCAAAGCACAGGCAATAATCCCTAAAATAGACAAGTGGGACTATATTAGACTAAGAAGTTTCTGCACAGCAAAGGACACAGTAACAAGTGTGAACCGACAACCCTCAGAATGGGAAAATATTTTTGTTAAATATGCCTCAGACAAGGGACTGATAACGAGAATACATAGGGAACTCAAGTGCCTTATGCGAAAAAAAATGATTAACCCGATTAAAAGATGGGAAAGTGAGCTGAACAAAAGTCTCTCTAAGGAAGACATACGAACAGCCAAAAAGCATATGAGGAAATGCTCAACATCCCTCATCATAAGGGAGATGCAGATAAAAACCACAATGAGATACCACCTAACCCCTGTCAGAATGGCAAAGATTAAGAATATAAAAAGTGATAAGTGTTGGCGGGGATGTGGTGAAAAGGGAACCCTCCTACACTGTTGGTGGGAATGTAAACTAGTTCAACCACTGTGGAGAACAATATGGAGGTTCCTCAAAGATCTACAAATAGAACTACCATTTGATCCAGCAATCCCACTTCTGGGTATTTACCCAAAAGACAGGAGAACGCTCAGTCAGAAAAGTGCTTGCACATCAATGTTTATTGCAGCATTATTCACAATTGCCAAGACATGGAACCAACCTAAATATCCACAAACTGATGAATGGATTGGAAAAGTGTGGTATATCTACTCTATGGAATACTACTCAGCCATAAAAAATAACAAGACCTTGGCATTTGATAGAAAGTGGTCAGATATGGAGGATCTATTGCTGAGTGAAGTAAGCCAGGCTATGAAAGAAAGATATTGTATGTATCCACTCAATATATACCGACTATCCACACTCTATGATAGAGAGCAAAGCAGTGAAGGTACTTAATGAGAATAGGACAGTGTGGAATGGGGTAAGTGAAGAGAAGAGGATAGAGAAAGATAGCAAGTGAACAATAGAGAGACAGGACGTTAGTGAGAAACAGGGCTTATTAACTGTTGATGATGACATGTATAGTATTCTCAACTGGATTGGTCTGAGAAGTATTTCATGATGGACAAAGTATTTTTGCAAGCAAAATGAGAAATAGCGATGGACTGTTTTAATAATTAGAATAATAAAAATAATGATTGGGGAAAACATAGAAAAGATATTGAATGTTGAAGTGGGGAGATTAATGTCTCTGTACTGACTGACATGCATGGCATTCCCTTTTGAAAAAGCAATACACTGTAATACACTGTAAAGTTATATGTAATCCAATGTAATATAAAGAAAATTATGATGATAATAAAAAATAAAAAATAAAAAAAAAAACAATGGCAAGATAACTACGTGAAAGGAAGGCAGTAAGAGCAGTTCCTAGAAAGTGGAGGGAGGACACCAGGCTGGCTGTGGCTGCAGGCCCTAATGGCCGTAACCTGTCCTTCATCTCCACTCCTACTTGTCTCTGGATTTCACGTTGGTTTCTTGGGACTTTAAGATGAAGTCGCACCCCTACCCACCCCATCTGGAGATCGGTTCAAACCAGCAGCAGTGCTGGATACCAGGCTTCCTGTGGCTGCAGGCCCTAACAGCCAGGACTCGTCACTCATCCCCACCCCTACTCATCTCTGGACTTCAGCTTGCTTGCTTGGGACTTTAAGATGAACTTGCACCCCTCCCCAGCCCATTTGGAGACCAGTTCAAGCCAGCGACATCGCCGGACACCAGGCTGCCTGTGGCTGGAAGCCATAAAACCCATGACCTGTTGCTCGGAAGCCATAACACCCATGACCTGTTGCTCATTCTCTGCACCTTCCCCACTTGCCTTTGCATGCTCAGAATTTCAGTGTTTTGATCAGTGTGCAGCACACATTGCACATTTTTTCTTTGCTCTTGAGGTGCAACTTATTAGGTCAGTTGGAGGCTTACCACTCCTTAGAAACAGGGAGGACTTTGGGTCACCCAGGACCAGTGACAACAGTGCATGGTACTGGTGAGCAACAGGTAGGCAGACTGGAAGAGAAATAATCAAATTTCTAATCCTGCACACCTTCTAACACTCAGAGATACCTTGAATAAGTTAGGAAGGAACATATAGATTACTAGATGACTAGGAACAATCGCAGAGGCTCGAGAAATATGAGCAACCAACAAAAAACCTCACTGCCAAGGGAAATCATTAAGCCCACATCACCTACAGCTAATGCAATGAACATCGTGGACATGTCAGATAAGGAATTCAGAATATTTGTAGTGACCAAACTAACTGAGATGGAAGAGAAAAGAGACAAGGAGCTCCAGGAGATGAGGAAGTCCTTTCATGATTTGAAAGAAGATATAGACACTTTAAAAAAGAACCAGATGGAACTTCTAGGGTTAAAGAATGTGATACGGGAAATCAAAACCTCCCTTGAAAGTATTAAAAATAGATTAGATCAGGTAGAAGATCAAATCTTGAAGGTAGAAGATAAAACATCTGGCCTAGAAAAAAGTATCAAGAAGATTGAGAAAACAACCATGAAAAATGAGGATAATATACTAGGAATACTGGATACCATCAAACGCCCCAACATTCGGATAATTGGTATTCCAGAAGAGGAAGAAAATAATAAGGGCCTAGAAAATTTATTCCATGAGATCCTGGAAGAAAACTTTCCAAATCTAGAAAGGCATTCAAATATCCAGACCTAAGAAATACATAGGACCCCGAGTAGAATCAACCCAAGAAGATCCTCTCCAAGGCACATCATAACAAGATTGGCAAAAACAACAGACAAAGACAAGATACATAAGTTGGCAAGAGGGAAATGTCAAGTTACTTACAAATGTCACCACATCAGGCTAACATTGGACCTCTTGGCAGAAACAATGCAGGCAAGGAAAGAATGGGGAAATATAGTCAAAGTGTTGAATGAAAAACAATTTCAACCAAGAATACTATACCCACAAGATTATCTTTCATATGGGAAGAAAAGATCAAAACATTCTCAGATAAACAAAATCTGAAGGAATTTACCAACTACAGACCAGCTCTTCAAGAATTTCTGAAGGAAGTGCTATACCAGGAAAATTAAAAAGTCAGATGGGGGCAGTTATACGAGAACAAAAATCAACCAAGAAAATGTCTCATGATAATAACATTGAATGTCAATGGATTAAATTATCCAATTAAGAGACATAGACTGGCAGAATGGAAAAAACAAACAAACAGACAAAACCAGAAACCTTCTATCTGTTCCCTAAAAGAAACTTAACTTACAGATAAAGGCATACATAGACTAAAAGTGAAGGGATGGAGAAAATATATTCCATGCAAATTGAAATCAGAAAAGGGCTGGAGTAGTGTTATTGATTTCAGACAAAATAGACTTCAAATGAAAGATTGTAAGAAGAGACAAAGAAGGGCATTATATAATAGTAAATGGGATAACCCAGCAAGAAGATATAACGCTTATAAATATCTATACACCCGACTCAGGAGCACCTAAATATGTGAAGGAAAGACTGCTGGA
>NW_006210047.1:18020-28599 GCF_000334495.1 Tupaia belangeri chinensis | reverse complement strand
GAAAATACACAAACACATGGAAACTGAACAACCTATTTTTGAATGACTTTTTCACTACTGAGGAAATTAATTCTGAAATCAAAAAAATTATGGAAACAAATTATAATGAGTACAGAAGTTTCCATAATCTATGGGACACAGCAAAAGCAGTCATAAGAGGGAAGTTCATAGCAATTAGTGCACATAAGAAAAGGATGGAAAGATGGCAAATACATAACCTAACATCATCCTTAAAAAATTGGAAAAACAACAACAACAACAACAAAAATTCGAGGTAAAAAGAAATAATAAATGAAATAGAAAATAAGCGAACCATACAGAAAATAAATGAAAGCAAAAGCTGGTACTCTGAAAAGATTGACAAGATCAACACACCATTGGCTAGACTGATCAAGAAAAAGAAAGAAACAAGATAAATCAAATACGTGATTAAACAAGCAATATTACAACATACATAGTAGTAATACAAAATATGATTACAGTATTCTATGAGTGACTATATGCCAACAAACTAGATAAATTGGAGGAAATGGACAAATTCCTGGATGCATATAATCTACCAAGATTGAATCAGGAGGACATAGAAAACCTGAATAGACCCATAACAAGTCAGGAGATTGAATCAGTAATAAATAACCTCCCAACAAAGAAAAGCCCAGGTCCAGATGGCTTCACGTCTGAATTCTACAAAACTTTTAAGGAAGAGTTAATCCCTATCCTATTGAAATTAATTCTAAAGATTCAAAAGGAGGGAAACCTTCCAAATTAATTTTATGAAGCCTCCATCATCCTCATTCCCAAAACAGAGAAGGACATGACAAAAAACTAAAACTACAGACCAACATCATTGATGATTATAGATGGAAAAATTCTCAACAAAGTACTCACAAATTGTATCCAACAACATATAACAAATATTATTCATCACGACCAGGTAGGCTTTATCCCAAGGATGCAAGGGTGATTCAACATACACAAGACCATCAATTTAAAACACAATATTAAAAGAAAGAAAGAAAGAAAGAAAGATAAAAACCATATGATCATTTCAATTGATGCAGAGAAAGCATTTTTTTTTTAAAAAATCCTTTCATGATTAAGACCCTCAGTAAGATTAGTATAGCAGAGTAATTTCTCAATGCAATCAAAGTCATCAATGAAAAACCTACAGCTAACATTATATAGTGAATGAGTAAAAGCTAAAAGCTTTTCCACTAAAATCTGGTACTAGGCAAGGCTGTCCACTTTTGCCACTGCTCTTTAATATAGTGCTGGAAGTCTTAGCTAATGCAATCGCAAAAGAGAACAATGTAAAAGGCATTCAAATAGACAAAGAAAAGTTGAAAATACATTTATTCACAGATGATATGATGGTATACTTAGAAGATCCAAATGTCTCCATGAAGAAACTTCTTGAAGTAATAAGTGAATAGAGTAAAGTGGCAGGACACAAAATCAACATTCAAAAATATATAGAATTTCTACATATCAACAATAAGTTGAACGAAGTAGAGCTGAAGAAAGGAATCCCCTTCATCATAGTCACAAAATGTATAAGATACTGAGGGATAAACCTAACTAAGGAAGCCAGGAACCTTTATAAAGAAAACTAAGAAAACACAAAAATAGATATTGAAAGTGACATAAAAAAGTGGAAGGACATCCCATGTTCCTGGATTAGAAGTAACATAATCAAAATGACAATTCTATGCAAATTAATCTACATGTTTAATGCAATTTCAATAAAAATACCAGAAATATTCTTCACAGTTCTAGAAAAGACAATCATAGAATTTGTCTGGAATCATAAAAGACCTCATATTGCAAAAGCAATCCTACACAAGAAGAGTGGAGTGGGAGGCTTATTACTCCCCGATCCCAAGATATACTATAAAGCTGTGACAATCAAAACGGCATGGTATTGGCACAAAAACAGACATGTGAACAAATGGAATAGAATAGACACCCCAGAAATAACCCCCAAAACTTACATCCAACTGATTTTTGACAAAGGATCCCAGTCAATCCACTGGGAAAAGTAAAACCTCTTTAGTAAATGGTGCTGGGAAAACTGGGTATCCACCTGCAGAAAGATGAAACTGAACTCCCATCTTTCACCATTGACAAAAGTCAACTCAAAATGGATCAAAGATCTGAACCTAAGACCTCAAACAATAAAACTACTAGTGGAAAATGCTGGGGAAACTCTGGGAGACATTGGTGTAGGCAAAAGACTTCTTAAATAAAACTCCCAAAACACAGGCAATAATCTCTAATATAGACAAGTGAGACTATGTCAGACTAAGAAGTTTCTGCACAGAAAAGGACACAGTAATTAATGTGAATTGACAACCCTCAGAATGAGAGAATAATTTTATAAAATATGCCTCAGACAAGGAACTGATAACCAGAATACACAGGGAACTCAAGCAGTTTATGTGAAAAAAAAAAAAAAAGATTAACCCAATTAAAAGATGGAAAAATGAGCTTAACAAAAAATCTCTCTTAGGAAGACATACAAACAGCCAAAAAGCATATGAGGAAATGCTCAACATCCCTCATCATAAGGGAGATGCAGATAGAAAACACAATGAGATATCACCTAACCCTGGTCAGAATGGCAAAGATTAAAAATATAAAAAGTGGTAAGTGTTGGCAGGGATGTGGTGAAAAGGGAATTCTCCTACACTGTTGGTGGGAATGTAATCTGGTTCAGACACTGTGGAGAACAATATGGAGTTTCCTCAAAGATCTACAAATAGGGGAACCAGCAGTTAGCGTAATGGCTATGTTGCTGGACTCCCACATAGTCGACCGCGGTTCGCGTCTGGACCTGGTGGCTTAAAACTCACACCGGGCACGTGTGCGTGCGTGCCCAAGATCCCGAGAGGAGAATGGAGGAGAAGGGATTGTGG
This sequence comes from Tupaia belangeri chinensis, assembly GCF_000334495.1. NCBI lineage: Eukaryota > Metazoa > Chordata > Mammalia > Scandentia > Tupaiidae > Tupaia > Tupaia belangeri. The sequence continues at coordinate 25,684 of NW_006210047.1, read as the reverse complement.
CGTGACCATCCCCCCGGGGGGTGATTTCTCGCTTTCTGTCTCTATGTCTCTTTCTGTCTGGTGAGCCCACGTACCCTATAGTGATAAAACCTCCGCCCTCCCAAAAAAAGATCTACAAATAGAATTACCATTTGATCCATCAACCCCACTTCTGTGTATCTACCCAAAGGACAGGAAAATGCTCAGTTGGAAAAGTGCTTACACATCAATGTTTATTGCAGCATTATTCACAATCACCAAGACATGGAACCAATGCAAATGTTCACAAACTGATGAATGTATTGAAAAAGTGTGGCACATATACTCTATGGAATACTACTGAGCCATAAAAAGGAGACCTTGGCATTTGATATACAGTGGTCAGATATGGAGGATCTATTGCTGAGTGAAATAAGTCAGCATATGAAAGAAAGATAGTGTATGTACTCACTTAAAATATACTGACTATCCACACTCTCTGGTAGAGATCGAAATATTGGAGGACATAAAAGCAGTGAAAATAGTTAACGATGATGAGACAGTGTAGAAGGAGGGGGAGAAGAGAAGAGTATAGAGAAAGATGGCAAGAGAACAAATAGAGAGGCATGATATTAGTATAACACTGATATGGTTTATTATCTATTGATGACATGTATAGTATTCTCAACTGGATTGGTCTGAGCAGTACTTCATGTTGGATAAAGTCTTTTTACAAGCAAACTGATAAATAGTGATTGACTATTTAAAAAATAATTGGAATAATAATAAGGAAAAATAAAAAGCTATTGGATGATGAAATGGGGATTTTAATGTCTCTGTATTGACTGATATGCATGGTATTCCTTCTGGAGAAGGAATGTAAATGAAATGTAATACACTGTAAAGTTATATGTGATTCAACTTAATATAAACAAGATTATGATGATAATAAATAAAAATTAAAAAAGAAAGTGGAGGGAGCAGCAAGTCCAGCAGAAGAACAATATCCAAACTAGTCACATTGTGATAACATCCAATTTGCTTTGGTTATTAGAGTAATACTAACAAAAGGTAAGGATTAAGGATGCTGGAAGGCTGCACTGGATACAGAATCTAAAAGCCCGAGTTTTTAATCTCATGCATACCACTCTAAACCTCCGTTTCTTCAATAGAGAATTGGGATAATAATGCTAGAGTTACAGTGGGATTTAAATAAAAACTAGGATAAGAAGGGGCTTTAAAAATCCTACAGTAAAGTACAATATTTGGAGCTCTTGAGAATGATGGATTCCACAGAGCTGAGAGGAAGAGAACTTACTGGAGGACTCTGCAGAGTGGAAGTCAGTTCTGCTGAGGCTTCATCACCTTGGAACCCATCATTGGGTTAGCCAAGATACTTGAGACCCAGGATTTTAAGAACAATTGGAACCCATGAAAATAATACTTCAAATTCAGTCATTTAGACAAGAAAAGTTCATTAACTCCTATGAAGGATGCAGTACTTATTTGGATGTTCATAGGGGTTTTCTATCTCCTTCCCATGCTGCTGCATACTTGGGGCTCTTCCTCAATTCATGATCAGGACATTTGCATTTATGTTTACAACCAGCATAGGTCACTCCCAGAATGCTGGCTGTTGGCAGGTTTATAACTCTGCAAACACATGCTGGCAGATAAACATGTCTTTCCCCCACAGAGCAGGATGTAAATTTTCCTTAGCAAATGGAGCCAAGCTGTTTGGTTCAATCATCTGCATGGGAATTCACAGCAAACAAGGAAGAGAGGCTGTTGCACTCCTCACCAACTCATTCTGGTTCTTCGCAGTAGAATTCTTTAATAACTTCTCTCTGTGGATCTCTGGGGTCTTGATGAGGCAGAAACCCCCAGCTCATCTTAGACTCCTCAAATCCCACTGTTTCATTTCTTCTTCACATGTCCAGACTACCTGTGCCTCGTGTCTACATTACTGTATTACTAACTGGTTTCCCTCTCTGAACTTCCCATATTTAACCATGTCATTTCCTCACTTAAAACTCTTTGTGTGAACCGCTGCATATTGCAATGGCTAACATAAAAATACATTGAAGTGCCAGTGAGTATGTGGAACAACTGGAACTCTCATATTTTGTTGATGAGAATGTGAAATGGTACAACCATTCTGAAAAACATCTTGGCAGTTTCTAGAAAAGTTAAAATGTACACTTTTGGGTGTTTTCCCTTTAAAAATGAAACTTTATGCTTACACAAAGACATGTACACAAATATTTATAGTTGTTCTATTTATAATGGTCCTACTTGTAAAGCAATCCAAATGACCTTCCACATGGGAATAGGTAAATGTCCATATGATGGAATACTATTCAACAATAAAAAAAGAATTAATTATTGATACAGGTAATTACTTGGATGAATCTTTTTGTTTAAAGTTTGTTCATTTATTTATTTTATAAAAGACACAGATACACACACACACACACACACACACACAGAAAGATAAGAACCCCTCAACAGGGTCTTGCTCTACTATCTCTCCCCACTCCCAAACCTTATTCAGCCAGACAAAATCATAGGCATATGAGTGCCCATTCAGGACATACAAGTCTACCTGAGAACTAAACCTGATCTTTCATATGGCCTCCAGAATTACAGAGCATTGGTCTACCACTATGCCACTGTAGCTGGTACTGGATTAATTTTAAACGTATAATGGTGAGAGGAAAAGACCAGTCTCATAAGGTTGCATATTATAATATTCCATTTATATGACAGTTTCAGAAAGACAAAGCTATAATGATGGATAACAGATTAGTGATTGCCAGAGTTTAAGAGTAGGGAAATACAAAGAAAGTTTTTTGAGTTTATGGAAATGTTTCATATCCTGATTCTGATGGTGGTTACATGAATCTGTATGTATGTTAAAATTTATAGAGCTGTGTAGCAGAAAAAAAATCAATTCTACCATGTGATAATTAAAAAAAATATTCTTTGGACAAAAGTTTAAATTATGTGGAAAAGTATTAGAGCTTCTCAGGTCTCACCCCTGTTTTACTCATTAATTCTGTCTTTGGTCCCTCTTCTCCTTGATCTTTAAGCTATAGAAATAACAAAATATTTATAGCACCCTAAACACAATATATAGTTTTACTTCATGTGGACTCTTCTATCTTACTGATGTGGTGAATTTCTATTCATCCTTCAAAACATTAGTCAGACCTAGCCTCCTTTGTGAAGCTATCTTTCTGACTTGTCCCCACTGCCAGATTTAAGTACATCTTCTCCTGTACTACTTCTGTATCATATAAATTATTTTACTGTTTTAAACATCATTTTTTTCCCTTTTTTGAGACATTTTTGCTGTAGGGTGCATGTGCTCACCTGAGAGACAGACAGAGACAGAAAATGAGAAATCGCCCCCCAGGGGTGATGGCCACACTGCAATCCCTTCTCCTCCATTCTTCTCTTGGGATTTTAGACACATATGAACACATGCCTGACATGAGTTTCAAGCTGCTGGGTCCAGGACTCAAACCATGGTTGTAGGAGTCCAGTGCTTAACCACCATGTCACCTGCTGGCTTCATATTTTTTTATTTTATAATTATTATTTTCTTTTTTTGTTCTATTGTTAAAGTACTCCATGTGCTATATTAAATCAACTTTGAGATTTATAGAAACCCATTGTGACTCTTGATAGTTTTACAAAAGATCAGCAGTTAAGCAAGAATGATTTGTTCAAGTATAAATACACAGAGTAGGAGATGTAAAAATTCTTTAGACACATTTGAATCCAAGTAATGTAAGAGAAAAAAAAATCACCAAAGTGCATAAAGCAAAACTGTCAAAGTGTCAGAGACTAATTTGTAAGGTAACCTAGTATATAAACTCGAAGTGGTTGTGAAACAAGAAAAATAAAATCCCAATTCAATTCTTATTAGAAGAAATAATAGAAAACATGTCTGTCCTGAATGTCTAGAAGCTGTATCATTAAGATACTTTTAAAGAAACTTCATGGCTGGGGCCAGCAGTTTTAAATTGGATTATTAGTTTTCCTATGGGTGAGTTGTTTGTGTTCTTTATATATTCTGGGTATTAATCTATCTTCTGAAGCATAGTTTGCAAATATTTTCTCCTATTCTGTCGGCTGTCTCTTCACTCTACTTATTGTTTCCTTTGCTGCGCAGGACCTTTACAGCTTGATTTAATTCCATTTATCTATTTTTGGAATTGTTCCCTGTGCTTTAGTTATCTTTTTCTTTTTTCTCCCATTTTGCTATAGAGTGAGTGTGTTTGCCAGGGGAACCAGCAGTTAGCGTAATGGCTATGTTGCTGGACTCCCACATAGTCGACCGCGGTTCGCGTCTGGACCTGGTGGCTTAAAACTCACACCGGGCACGTGTGCGTGCGTGCCCAAGATCCCGAGAGGAGAATGGAGGAGAAGGGATTGTGGCGTGACCATCCCCCCGGGGGGTGATTTCTCGCTTTCTGTCTCTATGTCTCTTTCTGTCTGGTGAGCCCACGTACCCTATAGTGATAAAACCTCCGCCCTCCCAAAAAAAGATCTACAAATAGAATTACCATTTGATCCATCAACCCCACTTCTGTGTATCTACCCAAAGGACAGGAAAATGCTCAGTTGGAAAAGTGCTTACACATCAATGTTTATTGCAGCATTATTCACAATCACCAAGACATGGAACCAATGCAAATGTTCACAAACTGATGAATGTATTGAAAAAGTGTGGCACATATACTCTATGGAATACTACTGAGCCATAAAAAGGAGACCTTGGCATTTGATATACAGTGGTCAGATATGGAGGATCTATTGCTGAGTGAAATAAGTCAGCATATGAAAGAAAGATAGTGTATGTACTCACTTAAAATATACTGACTATCCACACTCTCTGGTAGAGATCGAAATATTGGAGGACATAAAAGCAGTGAAAATAGTTAACGATGATGAGACAGTGTAGAAGGAGGGGGAGAAGAGAAGAGTATAGAGAAAGATGGCAAGAGAACAAATAGAGAGGCATGATATTAGTATAACACTGATATGGTTTATTATCTATTGATGACATGTATAGTATTCTCAACTGGATTGGTCTGAGCAGTACTTCATGTTGGATAAAGTCTTATTACAAGCAAACTGATAAATAGTGATTGACTATTTAAAAAATAATTGGAATAATAATAAGGAAAAATAAAAAGCTATTGGATGATGAAATGGGGATTTTAATGTCTCTGTATTGACTGATATGCATGGTATTCCTTCTGGAGAAGGAATGTAAATGAAATGTAATACACTGTAAAGTTATATGTGATTCAACTTAATATAAACAAGATTATGATGATAATAAATAAAAATTAAAAAAGAAAGTGGAGGGAGCAGCAAGTCCAACAGAAGAACATTATCCAAACTAGTCACATTGTGATAACATCCAATTTGCTTTGGTTATTAGAGTAATACTAACAAAAGGTAAGGATTAAGGATGCTGGAAGGCTGCACTGGATACAGAATCTAAAAGCCCGAGTTTTTAATCTCATGCATACCACTCTAAACCTCCGTTTCTTCAATAGAGAATTGGGATAATAATGCTAGAGTTACAGTGGGATTTAAATAAAAACTAGGATAAGAAGGGGCTTTAAAAATCCTACAGTAAAGTACAATATTTGGAGCTCTTGAGAATGATGGATTCCACAGAGCTGAGAGGAAGAGAACTTACTGGAGGACTCTGCAGAGTGGAAGTCAGTTCTGCTGAGGCTTCATCACCTTGGAACCCATCATTGGGTTAGCCCATATGAGTTGGTCAGGATACTTCAGACCTGTCTTTCAGAAGGAAGCCTTAGAGTACCCTCTTAAGTTTCCTTTCCCTAACAGCCAAAGCCATGATACTCAGCCTATCCAAACCCATATTAAATGAAAGCCTCACTTATCATTTAAAAGTAGCAGCTTCTAATTAGAAGCCCCTTTTGCTGATATTACACTTTAAAATTTAGAACTTTCCAGGATTTTAAGAACAATTGGAACCCATGAAAATAATACTTCAAATTCAGTCATTTAGACAAGAAAAGTTCATTAACTCCTATGAAGGATGCAGTACTTATTTGGATGTTCAGAGGGGTTTTCTGTCTCCTTCCCATGCTGCTGCATACTTGGGGCTCTTCCTCAATTCATGATCAGGACATTTGCATTTATGTTTACAACCAGCATAGGTCACTCCCAGAATGCTGGCTGTTGGCAGGTTTATAACTCTGCAAACACATGCTGGCAGATAAACATGTCTTTCCCCCACAGAGCAGGATGTAAATTTTCCTTAGCAAATGGAGCCAAGCTGTTTGGTTCAATCATCTGCATGGGAATTCACAGCAAACAAGGAAGAGAGGCTGTTGCACTCCTCACCAACTCATTCTGGTTCTTCGCAGTAGAATTCTTTAATAACTTCTCTCTGTGGATCTCTGGGGTCTTGATGAGGCAGAAACCCCCAGCTCATCTTAGACTCCTCAAATCCCACTGTTTCATTTCTTCTTCACATGTCCAGACTACCTGTGCCTCGTGTCTACATTACTGTATTACTAACTGGTTTCCCTCTCTGAACTTCCCATATTTAACCATGTCATTTCCTCACTTAAAACTCTTTGTGTGAACCGCTGCATATTGCAATGGCTAACATAAAAATACATTGAAGTGCCAGTGAGTATGTGGAACAACTGGAACTCTCATATTTTGTTGATGAGAATGTGAAATGGTACAACCATTCTGAAAAACATCTTGGCAGTTTCTAGAAAAGTTAAAATGTACACTTTTGGGTGTTTTCCCTTTAAAAATGAAACTTTATGCTTACACAAAGACATGTACATAAATATTTATAGTGGTTCTATTTATAATAGTCCTACTTGCAAAGCAATCCAAATGACCTTCTAGAAAGGAATAGATAAATGTCTATATAATGAAATACTACCCAACAATAAAAAATAATGAATTATTGTAAAGAAAAATGGCAAAAACAAGGACAGCAAAAATCTTTTAGGGCACTGGAGGCTAAGGGCTGATTCTAAGATTTGTAGGAACTGGAACCCAGATCTGTGCTTGTCTTTATAGAGGAATTATGAAGGAGATATTTAAATTGGTAATATTAGAATATGTAAGACAGGAGGTATACCATCCTTTGGATATGGAGATTTTATAATATGAATTGGTTTAACAAATTAATAGTATGTAAAGCTCTGGAGAGCCTATTTTGAAGGGATTCCCCTGGTGTAGAGGGATTCCCTCTTTTTTGTTTTTTAAGATAAGCCATGAGAGTGTGGTGAGTGTGTTCTATAAGGGCTTGGCCAGTAGGTTTATGAAGAATTCAAGTAACATGTTATATTTGAATATCTTAGAGAATATGAGTAAACTTTAGGCCAGTATAGCAGGGGCCATTATCTTATTTCATTGTTTAGGGACACCCATAATGATAATACATTCAAGAAGATAAGAACAAGATGTGATTTTGTTTTCTCTTGATGAAGGGGTGGCATGAATTTAGAATAAGTATCAATAGTTACATGAATAAATTTAAGTTTATCGAAGGAAGGCTCATGACTAACATCAGTTTGCCAAATATGATTATAGTGAAGTCCTCTAGGATTAACTCTATGGGCTAAAGATGGGCCTGAAATGAGCTGACAGGAAAGACATATGCAGACATTGGCTTGGGCTTGTCT
>NW_006210047.1:17325-18002 GCF_000334495.1 Tupaia belangeri chinensis | reverse complement strand
TAGGGAAAGTTTTATGAAGAATTTGTGCATTTTGGTGGTGGAGATAGTGAGATTGTTATGCCTAATTAAAAGCAAGAGAGAAGGTGGCAACAACAGCTCAATCTGTGCAGTGTTAGAGGGCCAGGAAGGTCCTAATGTGAGAGAATATGTATTACAAAAATGGAATGTTTCTGATCATCCAGAAAGGATCGTAAGGTTAGAAATTGTTGTAAGGAATTGAGGGTAGGTTTAGTTGGAATATTTAATGTTAATTTTTTTCTTTTTTTTTTTTTGGCTGGTCAGAGTTTACATTTGATTTTAGACAGTGGATCAGGAAGTATTATACTACATAGCTTAATGATTTTAGTATTGGCTGACTTAGCATGTAATTTTGTCAAACCATTTCCATGCCTTTGGTTAATTTTACTTCTGCTTAATGGGTTGCTTAGCAGTTCAGAAAACCAATCAACCTTTCCGTAGAACTGAAAATTTTTACCCAATTTGATGATTAGATTATCAGAAACCTATGTATTTATAAGAGTACATCCTCTTTCTATCCCCTTCCTGAATTTTCTTAAAGACATAACACTTTAGGATTATAGTCATTTGCAAAAAACTTTCAGAAAGGCATCAAACAAAGCAATTAACCATGATCAAGACTTGAACCAACCATAGTTAAAGATCTTACAGGAATTCAC
>NW_006210047.1:11878-16454 GCF_000334495.1 Tupaia belangeri chinensis | reverse complement strand
TAAATAAATAAAAAAATCCTGCCTCCCCCCAAAAAAATCTCATATTTTTCTGAAAAGTTCTTTATCTCCTTTTTCTGAATACATATTTTCGTAATTAGTGTAAAGGCTGGAAAGTTGAAAAGAACAGATTATGATATAGTTAGAAAAATGGCTTGCCATGGCATGCCCTCAAATATTTAGAGTTTTATTTACATGATCATTTTTAGATCAGACTTTTCTTGTTTTCAACCTAGATTGAGGCCAAGCATATTGCAAAGAAAAATGAGCCTCCTCCTTTTCTTTTTTTTTGGGGGGGGAGTATTTTGTTTTTGTTTGTTTGTTTGCTTGTTTTTGTGTTTTGTTTTGTTATAGGGTGTGTGCACTCTCTAGAGAGACAGAAAGAGACAGAGAGACAGAAAGCGAGAAATTACCCCCCCCGGGGGGGTGATGGCTATGCTTTAATCCTTTTTCTTCCATACTCCTCCTGTGATTTTGGGTGCATATTGCAAAAAAGAAAAGCCTCTGTCTTTTCTTTTTTGTTTTTAAATTTTTTTGGGGGGGGAGAGTTTTTTTTGTTGTTGTTTTTGTGTTTTGTTTTGTTATAAGGTGTGTGCACTCGCTAGAGAGACAGAGAGAGACAGAGAGACAGAAAGTGAGAAATTACCCCCAAGGGGGGATGGCCACACTTTAATCCCTTTTCCTTCATTCTCCTCCTGTGATTTTGGGCATGCAAACACACACATGCCCAGCATGAGTTTTAAGTTGCTGGGTCCAGGACTAGAACCATGGTCTGCTACATGGGAGTCCAGCATCATAACCATTATGCCATCTGCTGGTTCCAAGCTTCCTCCTCTTTTAACAGTTTGGGGGTCAAACATTCCCAGTGAGAAAAGATGTGCCCCAGTGGGAAGTCTTGGAATTGAAGGAAGATTTTCTCATCTACAAGGAAGGAGAGGTAAATCTTTTTTAGTTTTATCGTTTTCAAATTTAATGGAGGTAGCTACCTTATCTGCTGGAGATTTCTGCTGGGTTGCATCATCAGATGTGTGTAAAGGAGTCAAGGCTGTTCCAACAAAGCCCTAGGACATAAGGACAGAGATGGAAATAGAATGTCCTTGATCATATTTTCTTTTTAGTACCCATACCACTTGTTTCCAAATTTCAAAATCTAAAGTTTGCTTATCAGGAAACCAAGGGCAATACTGGTGAACTGTTAGTAACAGGCAACAGACGTAAAGCTTTAGATTCTAAAGAGCATTGAGCAGCTGTAAGAAATTGCTGTAGGTTTTTAAATAAATCTTTTAGGACTTGATTAGTTCTTGCCCCATGTTACAAATCCCTCTCTGAAACTACAAACATCGGTCCTTTCCTTAAAGATCGAGTAGGGACTGTCTCTTACTGGGTGTAGAATTCCCCAAATGGATTGCTCAATGATGGTCTTCTTTTGGGCATTCAGATTCTGTGGGAACACATTGGGGTCACCACTTGAGAATCTTCTGCCCAACAAAGAGTTACTAGAAGTGTACACAGAAATAATACTCGAGACACAAAGATCTGAGTCAAGGGGGGAAAAAGCCATACCAGGAATGTACCTGCTAAGTGTCTCTCATACTTCATATTTATTAGGACAAAGGAGAAAGGAAAGTTCATTTTAGAGAAGATCGCTTTTTAGAGGATTAGAAAGATAAGGGTAATTCCTGGAACAGGGTGGTTTCAGTATCAATAAGGACGGTATGGCTAAACAATGTCAGAGACCAGACAGCACACCTTGGAATTTAGAGAACACATTCTTCAGATCACGCATCCTTCTAATAACCTTCTGTCTTTTTTTTTAGAGAATTATTTTAGGGGCCAGCAGTTGTCGTAATGGCTATGTTGCTGGACTCCCATGTAGTTGACCATGGTTCAAGTCCCGGGCCCAGTGGCTTAAACTCATGTTGGGCACGTGTGCTTGTGGGCCCAAGATCCTGAGAGGAGAATGGAGGAGAAGGGGTTGCGGCATGGCCACCCCCCCGGGGGATGATTTCTCGCTCTCTGTATCTCTGTCTCTGTCTTTCTGGCGAGTGCACATGCCCTATAGCAAAAACCTCTAAAAAAAAAAGAATTTTTTAAACTTTATTTAATTAATTTATTTATTTTAATATGACCAAGGAAGGATAGAGAGAGAGAGAGGGAAACTGAGAAAGCAAGCCACTAGGTCCAGGACTCGAACCATGGTTGGCCATGTGGAAGTCCAGCACCCTTAACCACCTGCCAGCCACACCTCCTGTTGTTTTTGAGCAGGAAGACAAGAAGTCAGGCATTTTCACCATTTTCCCCACAGTCATTCATTTAGAGTTCATAAATCCAAGGTGTTCTAGAAGCATGGTGCTTCTGCTATTTCCTAACAGCACTCTATATTTTTCTTTCATAATAGTTGTCATGGTTTAGAACTAAATTTATTATCTTTGACTGAACTAATATGCAGTGTGTACTGTATTCATGCTGGTAAAATTATTTTATATGCTCTAAAGATGTACAATGACTAAATGTTTAAAAAAAAAGAAAAGAAAAGAAAAAAAATAAGAGGCCAGCAGATGATGCAGTGGTTAAGGTGCTGGACTCTCACATAGCTGACGGTGGTTTGAGACAGACCCAGCAGCTTGAAACACACCAAGTGCATGTGCATATGTGCCCAAAATCCCAAGAGGAGAATGGAGAAGGAATTGCAGTGTGGCCATCTCCCCAGGGGTGACTTCTTTCTTTCTCTCTCTCCATCTCTCTCTCTCTTTCTGTGTCTGCAAGTGCACACATCCTATAGCAAAAATATCTCTAAAAGGAAGAAAATAAAGGGAAAAAAAATCCTACATTTATTTTTATCCTATTTCCCCAATTAAATGGTAACATATATGTTGAAAGGGCTATGTTTGTTTAGTCATTTAGTCCACTACTCTGAGCCTGGCACACAATAGGCAATCAATAAACGTTTGTTTGAGTAATTATCGTGACACCATCATCTATCCAGTCACCCAACCCAGAAACTTGGGAATTGTTTTCCCTCACTTTCCACTTTTCACGCACCAATGAGTCATCAACTCTTACAGATTTTACTTCCTCAACAATTCATATCTGTCTCCAGGACTGTTGCCTTAATTTCAAAAAGAATATAATAGTTTTCTTTTAAAGATTCACTTTTCTTGTATAACATTCCTTAAAAGGAATATTTTTAGTTACTTCTGCTATCATGGCAGCTACTATTGTTTGGACAATGGCAAATTCCCAAAGGTTCATGTTTTGGAATTTGGTTCACAATGTAATGGTGATGGGAGATGGTGAGGCCTTGTGGGATCATTACCTTTATAAGCAAATTAATGCTGTCTTGCAAGACCCAGTGAGATCTAGCTTTCATGAAAAGGGCTTAATTCTCATGAGAGAAGGGTGTTATAGAAGGATACCTGACTCCCCCAGGTGTCTCTCTGCACATGTACCCACCATCCTCTCTGCTTCTGTCAGTCATGTTGTGATGTAGGACAACCATATGTTGGACCTACGATTTTGGACTTTCCAGTCACTAGAATAATAAGCCAAATAAACCCCTATTCTTTATAAATCACCCAGTTTTATAATACAACAGTTTCCTATAAGTGTATTCATTTTATAATAAAGGCTACCACTACCAAATACCTGCTATGTGACAGGCAATAATATAACAAGGTAAATATTTGTTGTTGTTATTACTTCTTAATTTTACAAACGAGGAACAGAAGGTTCAAAGAGATTAAATAACTTCTCCAAAGCCACACAGCTAGTGACAAAAAAAGGATTAAAACCCAGGTTTATTTGATTATCATAGTCTTCTCTTTTTGCCATTTATTACCTCAAGTCATTATCATTGTCCACACATGACTAGCTCTTTATAATTTTTGAAGTACACACACATTATCTTATTGAATCCCATTTCAGTGATCTGGGAATGTGAAGTTCGAAGAGAAATATCTTGATGTAAGTCATAGAGTGAGTTGGTAGAATTCTAGCCTTCTGACTCTATATCATTTTCCGTTATGTTCTCTCCTATTTCTTTCTCATATTCTCCATATTATATCACACAGAATTGAGTACAAAGTAGCAGCATACTATGTTTCTTGATTATATAACTTGACTTAACAGAATTCTCAAATACAGCTTCCTAATTTCTTGAGTGACAATATCTGTTTCTTTAGCATCTCTGAAAATAAATTTTCATGAATTAATTGACTTGGTACTTAATTTTTTCTCACTTCCAAATCTTTAGTAACTTGGCACTTTCTGTCTTCTACTTTATGATCTCTTTTCTCTTTTCTTAAAAAGAATATTTATTTTATTTAGTATCATTATTATTATTATTTAGGTATTTTTGTTATTATATTATGTATTATATTTATATTTTGCATTTATTTTTTATTTGATTTTTTCTTTTTTTACATTAATTCACTATACATCATTATAGTATACAAAATGAATTTTTCATCCAAAATACACTGTCTATTGGTGCAATAAATCACATCAACACACATGTTACCAACGAATAATTTTCCATTCCTTATGTCTTGTGTATATATATATATATATATATATATAT
>NW_006210047.1:8127-10571 GCF_000334495.1 Tupaia belangeri chinensis | reverse complement strand
CCTATTATCCGGATGTTTGGATGTTTAATTGTATCTAGTATTTCTCATATATTATTCTCAAATTTTTGGGTCATTTTCTCAGTCTTCATGGTGGATTTTTCTAGGCCAGCAACTTTCTCTTCTACATCTGAGATTCTATTTTCTGTATGATCTAGTCTGCTTTTAATACTTTCAAGGGAGATTTTGACTTCCTGTATTATAGCCTTCATCTCTAACAGGTCCATTTGACTCTTTTGTAAAGTGTGAAATTCCTCTTTTAGATCTTGCATGAATTTCCTCACCTCCTGGAACTCTTCAACTCCTTTCTCCTTCCTCTTCAGCAGTTCCTTGTCTCTCTTCTCTTCCATCTCTGTTAGCTTTGCCATTATGAATGTTCTGAATTCTTTATCAGACATTTCCATGATTTCCATTGAACTGTGTGTGGATGAAGAGGAGTTATCCTTTTCCCTTGTGAGAGAGGTATTTTCCTACTTCCCCATATTCCTTGTGGTCCTGCACCGATTTCTACTCATCTGGTGGATGGTCGGTTTCTTCCCAAACTTGGAAGTTCAATCACGTGAGTTTTGTATGCTGGAGGCCAAATTATCAGTGGGACCTCTTCATTTCTCTGTTTCTCCTTAAAATGGCTAGATTGCAGGAGCCATGGAGCTGTCTCTTGAAGAAGGCCTGTTCATTTCCCTTCTACCTCTCCTGGGTTGGGAGGGGGAGAGGAAATTATTAACAAGATAAAGGGCTAGGAGGGACCAACAGTCCTAGAAAGATGCTTCACCTTAAAAAAATTCTAAAAAGCAAAAATTAAAAGAAGAGAGAGGAGAAGAGACAGAGATAGAGAGAGACAAAGACAGATACAGAGAGAGGAGGCCTGAAAGTGGTCTTCCTACCATGCATGTTTTGTATGCTGGAGGCCGAATTATCAGTGGGACCTCTTCCTTTCTCTGTTTTCCCCAAAATGGCTAGATCGCAGGAGCCATGGATCGGTCTCTTGAAGAAGGCTTGTTCTGTTCCCTTCTGCCTCTCCATGCGAGTTTTGTATGCTGGGGGCCGAATTATCAGTGGGATCTCTTCATTTCTCCATTTCTCCAGAAATGGCTAGATTGCAGGAGCCATGGAGCAGTCTCTTGAAGAAGGCCTGTTCTCTATGTATTATATTTATTATTACCATGATTATTATGGTCCATGTGCTCACCAGAGAGAGACAGAAAGAGAGAGAGGGGAAGTGAGAAAGCAAGCCACCAGGTCCAGGACTTGAACAGTAGTCAGCCATGTGGGAATCCAACACCTTAACCACCATACTGCCTGCTTTATCTAAGCAGCATCCTTTTATCTGTAGTCTTCAACTTAAATATCAATTCACAGAAATTTAAACAAAAGACTACAAAAAAATTTTCTGTGTACCTAAGAACTATCACCATTGCCTTTGTTTACAATACTCTTATGTTCTAATACACAGTGAAATGAAGATGACTCTCATCTCAACGTTCATGTTTCAGGTAGGGTTCTTCTTTTAATCCGTGGACACTAACACAATCATCATTGTTACAGATGAAGCAATACTGTGCAGTGTTTTGGGGAATGGGTTCAGTTCTGGGAGAAAGGGTATAGTGACAATGAGTCAGGAGCTTGAAAATGACCCATCCTGTTGCAAGTATTGCTACATAATCTCTTGGTGGAGAGCCCAGATCCCTTCCAGTAAGCTGCTCAAAATATTTGATTCCATTTTTATTTGGCTGCCAATTTGCCAATTTATTAAGTGGTTAACCTTGGACTGCCTCTATCGGGCATTTAATTAATTAAGGCCAGTTTGAAATACCTTCATAAACCTTAGTAATTTCAATACACAAACTGGCACATTTATAAAAACCCAGAAACTGCTGAAATATTAAATCATCTTCACTAAGATGCAGAAGTTGCCAAAAGACCATTAATCAACTCAAGAGCTAATTGTTAAGATGAAAGGGTAAAAGTAATCCAACATTTCTTTTCCCTCTCTCCACGGTTTGGAAGGAGAAAAGTGGTACGAATTAGTTTCATGGAATTTCAGAGCTAGAAAGGTTCCCAGAGATTTTTAATCTATTCTTCTTATTATGAGATGGGGAAAGTGAGACACAATACAATTAGTCACAAAGTCAGGGTTATATCCCATAGCTCTAATACACAATTATTACCCATTTCCAGAAAATTAATTTACTTCACTACTCTCTCATTCTACACTTTCACATTCTACTTGGAGAGTGCAATGATGCTACATAACATTTGTGCTTTTTATAAAAATGTGTTGACCTATATTGTTAATTTATGTATCAAATGCATTTTTTATGTATAGCATTACAGAAATCCAGGGTATTGTTTCGAGGGTCTATTTCTAAAACCATTTCTTTCTAATAAATTGAGAAGTAATTATTTTCCTCATTGTCTTTACTTACCATAGGTGAATCCCTAATATC
>NW_006210047.1:4011-8100 GCF_000334495.1 Tupaia belangeri chinensis | reverse complement strand
CATTGAATTAAAAATGGTGGCTTAATCAAAAAGCATTTATATTTGATATTGAACTTCAAGAAAAGAGTTTGTGGGAGCACTTAATGTAATTAACGTTATTATAAGTAAAGTAGAATGACAATTGCCATTATTTAAGTCCACACTAGCTGAATGCATAGTTCCACAGTGATAATATCAGAAGAAAACTAAAAATCTCCCTAGACACACATATTAACAGTTTATGAGGAAAAAGAAGACAAAGGTAATCAGATGAAAAGAAACCCCAAGTTAGGTAACAATAATAAATGTGTCAGTAGTGGTCAACTGTGGTATGCCACTTGAGAAAATTTGCTAAAAATTGACTGAAAGAATCTAGAGTGGTTCCCAAACTCAGCTATGTGTGAAAATAGCTATATTATATGATACAGTTATCTGAGACCCACCATTGAATCAGTCACTTTAAAGTGGAGTCTAGCAGCTAAACATTCATAAAACCATAAAAAATGATTCTAATAAGCTGCCAGGTTTGTTAACCTCTGTAATTATGATCTCAAAAGGATTTCATTTATTCCACTTTCTCCAAGTAAAATCATACCTAAGCCAACTAGAAATAAGGATATTTCTGCTTTAAAATGTTATTGGCCTCAGTATTCTTCAGAGAAATGCAAATTTAAAACAATCTTTATCCACTCAACTCTGCAAAGGCTCTAGGTGCACCACGGCCTCTCATGCACCCAGCATGCACCCTGTCAGCAGAGAAGATGCCCAAGAAGAAGGTCAGCTCAGCTGAGGGGGTGGCCAAGGAATAGCCCAATAGGAGATTGGCGAGATTGTTGGCTAAATCTGTTCCTGCAAAAGTGGAGAGGAAGCCAAAAAGGCGGCAGAGAAGGATAAATCTTCAGACAAAAGAGTGTAAACAAAAGGAAAAACAGGAGCAAAGGAGAAACAGGCTGAAGTGGCCAACCCAGACACTAAAGATTTACCTGCAAAAAATGGAGAAACTAAAAATGTGGAGAGTTCACCCTTTGATGAAGCAGGCAAGAAAGAAGTCCAGGCTGTGTAATGTCATATACCATGTCTTATCAATGGTCCCTGTCTCCCTTCTTGTGCAATACAGAGGAATATTTTTATCAACTATTTTGTAAATGTAAGTTTTTTAGTAGCTCTAGAAACATTTTTAAGAAGGAGAGAATCCCACCTCATCCCACTTTTTAAGTGTAAATGCTTTTTTTGTAAGAGGTGAAATCATTGACTGGTTGTTTATTTTTCAGTACAACCAGAAAATAGTAGGATATTGACTTATAGGAGGCTTTGACTCTCTAGCTCTCAGCTTAACATTCCATAGGTGGGGGAGGGTGGGTGGTTTTTATATCCTAAATACAAAGCATACTAAATGGCAGTTTGGAGTCACAGTCATGCATTTAATGTATCTGGAATATTTTAAATTATTTCTATTATGTATTTTAGTAGTATTGTTTCCTAAAGAAAACCACTCTTTGATTGTTGCTCTCCCTGTCAGAATTGTGTGCACTCTGTAACATCTTTGGTTATGGTAGTCCAGTTTTCCTAATAATTTTGTTAATGTGCTGTGAAAGATTGGAAATTTGAAGTATGTAGGGTATACGATACTAAATTGTAATTTGGTGGGACTTATGTAATAGCTTTCAATATTTGAAGACAATGATTCTTGATATCTTCTTAAGAAAAATTTGCCTACAAACTTGAAGCTGGAATGTCACTGGAATAACTTAAAAAAAATCACAATACTTGGATTTTAAAATTTTTGGTACATATGTTAAGAATTGGGTATGAATTGAAATGTCTGTACTGATCCTTGACACAACCAATAGATCTCAATTACAAAAGAAAAAAAAAAAGACTAAACTTAAAAAGATGGAAAAGTAGAAGATTCCAGTTCTTGTACTCCTATAGGAACACTGATTTTACATTTAGTGATGAAAGTACCCTCAAGAGAACTCTAAAGTTCAGGTAAGGGGTTTCAGTGACCAGATCAAGAACATAAATGAAAAAGACAAATTGAGAGACTGAAAATAATAGTTTTACTTTATCCGCATCTTTTCTCAAGACAAACACAAATGGAAGCACAATATACCCAAACCTATGGAACATGGCAAAAGCAATAATTATTTTCTCTCTTTGTAGTTACTTCCTTAAAGACTAAGATGAAAGTTTATAGCAATAAATGCCTACATTAAAAAAGAAGTGAGGGGGCTGGCAGGTGGCATGGTGGTTAAGGCACTGGACTCCAACACAGCCAACTGCAGTTCAAGTCCCAGACATGGAGGCTAGCTTTCTCACTTTCCTTTTCTCTCTCTCTCTCTCTCTGTCTCTCATGAAATAAAAAAATTAAAATAAATAAGCATAAATAAATTTTTAAAAGTGAGATTCAAATAAACCACTTGATTTTATATTTCAAGGAATGAGAAAAAGAATAAACTAAGCCCAAAATTGGCAAAAGAAAGGAAATAATAAATGTAAAAGCAGAAATAAGAGAAAAGAAAAACAAAAAAATGCTGAAGTAAATAAAATCAGACATAAAAGAGGAAGCATTACAGCTAATGCCACAGGAGGAAAAAAGATTATAAGGGACAGTTATAACCAATTGGAAAAATTAAAAGAAATGAATAAATTCCTACAATTAAATAACCTATCAAGACTAAATCAAGAGGAACCTGAGGAAGAGGGCTACGGTGGTGGTGGTCTTGACTGAGAGGAGCCTGGTGACAGGATGGCTGGGCACAGATTGGTGCTGGTATTAGGAGATCTGCACATCCCACATTGGTGCAACAGTTTGCCAGCTAAATTTATTTATTTATTTGAGAGATTTTCGCTATAGGACACGTGCGCTCGTCTGACAGACAGAGAGAGACAGAGAGACAGAAAGTGAGAAATCACCTCCCAGGGGGGATGGTCATGCTGCAATCCCTTCTCCTCCTTTCTCCTCCCGGGATCTTGGGCATGCATGCACACACACCCAGTGTGAGTTTTAAGTCACCGGTTCCGGGATGCGAACCACGGTCGACTACGTGGGAGTTCAGTGACATAGTCATTACACTAACTGCTGGTTCTCTGTCAGCTAAATTTAAAAAACTTCTCGTGCCAGGCAAGATTCAGCACATTCTCTGCACAGGAAACCTTTGTACCAAAGAGAGTTACTACTATCTCAAGACTCTGGAGGGCGATGTTCATATTGTGAGAGGAGACTTTGATGAGAATCTGAATTATCCAGAACAGAAAGTTGTGACTGTTGGACAGTTCAAAATTGATTTGATCCATGGACATCAAGTTATTCGTTGGGGAGATATGGCCAGCTTATTCCTGTTGCAGAGGCAGTTTGATGTGGACATTCTTATCTCTGAACACACACACAAATTTGAAGCATTTGAACATGAAAATAAATTCTACATCAATCCAGGTTCTGCCACTGGGGCATATAATGCCTTGGAAACCAACATTATTCCATCATTTGTGTTGATGGATATCCAGGCTTCTACAGTGGTCACTTACTTGTATCAGCTGATTTGAGATGACGTGAAAGTAGAACAAACTGAATACAAAAAATTTTAAAACCAGGGCCATCTTGATGGCTTTTTGGTTTTTTTTTCAGTCCTCTGTTCAAATCAAGTAAACATTTAAGAGCCACAAAATTGTATTGCTTTTATAATATTTTGCAGTAAAATATAATACCATCTTCTCTGTTAATACATAATTGCTCTAAGCTTCTTATAAACTATAAGATATATTTAGTTTACAGTATATGGTTTCTATAAAAAATGTCCACCACACGGTAATTGGTCATGTGTTAAAGAAATTTATCCTTGTAAATATCTTCAAAGTTGACATTTGGAACTTTATTACCAAAGTAATGCATGAGGAGGAAGAATCTAGACTTTCTTGTAACATTTTTCTCCGTAATAAATGTTTACCTTTCATTTATACTTTCTTGGTAACCTGTGCTTAATTTTTAAAAATAAGAGATAAAAAAAATTGTGCATATATAAATATTAAAGTGAAGAAGCATATGGCAGAAGAAGCCACGGGCCTTCTGAACAAGGTTCCACATGGCTACTGCGAACTAGATTTTTAAGG
>NW_006210047.1:0-1947 GCF_000334495.1 Tupaia belangeri chinensis | reverse complement strand
AAAAAAAAGTTTCAGGAAAACAAAATGTATCTATTCAATGACTGCAGTAGGATATGTAGCCCCAGTTAGGTGCTAATTTATAAGATGCGTAAAGTTAGACTTGTGCTCATGGAAATGTGTGTGTCACATGTGTTTGCTAGGAGGGTATTTGGATTGATGAGGGTCTTTGGTGATTCAATAAAAAATGGAAGATCATTTGCTAATAATAACATGTTTGTTGATGTGCTTGATTGAGACAATATACAGTGTACTCTGGATGGAAAATCTCATTGTGTATGCTGTAATGATGTACAGTGAATGAATGCAAATAAATTGGAAAAAAATAAAAATAAAAAATAAAATAAATAAATAAAAGAAGCATATGAAAAAAAAAGATTAAATCAAGAAGAAATAAAAAGCCTAAACAGACCAATAAGAAAATAAGAAAATTCAGGCAATAATCAAAGAAGTCTCAATAAGGAAAAACATAGGACCAGTGGTTTCACTGGTGAATTCTACTAACCCTGGCCAACCCTGCTTAAATGCTCCCAAAAAATAGAAAAAGAGGAAGCATGTCAAATCCACCCAGTGAGGCCAGCATCATCCTGATACCAAAACCAGACAATGACACCACAACAGAGAAAAACACAGACCAGTATCTCTGATAACATAGATGCAAAAATCTTCAACAAAATGCTATCAAAGTAAATTTAATACAAAATTGAAAAGATTATTATATACATTGATCAAGTGAAATTCATCCCTGGAATACAAGGATGGTTCAACATACACAAATCAATAACTGTGGTACACCTCATTAACAAATGAAAGATAAAAATCACATGATAAAGCCATCCCTGTAGTTAAACAATTAAGTGCTGTGTTTAGGGAACCAGATACCAATGGCTGACTGCAGTTTGAATCCTAGCCCTACTGACTTGAATAACATACCAAGAGAGAACTAGGACAAGATATCTCCAACATTGGAGTAGAAAACGGTTTCTTAAATAGTATACAAAATTATAGATGACAAAAAGAAAAACACTTGATAAACTAGACTCCATTAAAAATTAAAATGTTGGTTGCACAAGAATGTAAATATATTGGACATTAATAAATTATACACTAAAATGATTAATATGATTTTATATTATATGCAGTTTATAACTGTTGGAAGGAGAAAAACAAAAATAGAGAAAGAACACCAAACTCAACCACATAGCTCAAGACCACTGATTTAAAACACAGTTATATTCCAGCTTGCAATAAGCAACATACCAAGCATAGGTGGACCCTGGATGAGTTGGTGAAATAAATACCTACTCAGAAATTTCTCAGTAGCTCCATGACTTTGAGCAGGAGTTCCATTCACAGTTTCGAGAAAACTTCATGTTTATAGATTGAATTCTGTCCCCATAAAATATATATATATATATATATATGCTGGAGTCCTAACTCCTATCTAGTATCTCAGAATGTGACTTTATTTAGAGATAGGGTCTTTAAAGAGATAATCAAGGTAAACCAGGGTTGTTAAAGTGGACCCTAATCCAATATTACTGGTGTCCTTATAAAAATGGAAAATTTGGACACACATATACATAGCAGGAGGACAATGTGAAGACACACAAAGAAAAGATGGCGTCCGGACACCAGGTGGCCTGTGGTTGCAGGCCTGACCACTCCGGACCTTCACGCATCCCCACCCTTACTCCTCTTTGGACCTCAGGTTGGTTGCGTGGGACTTTAAGACAAACTGGCACCTCACCCCATCCCACCTGCAAACCTGATCGAGCTGGCCAGCAATTCCCGACACCAGGCAGCCTGTCTACAGGCCTGTCTGCCCGCGACCTGTCACTCATCCTCTGCCCCTTCCCCACTTGCCTTTGGACTCTCTGAATTAGTGTTTTGAATAGCATGCGGTGCACGCACCACCTGATTCCTTTTGTTTTGTTTTGTTTTTCTTTG
>NW_006210046.1:0-854 GCF_000334495.1 Tupaia belangeri chinensis | reverse complement strand
TTTTTTTAAATCCCAACCCTGCCTCATCTTAATTTACTAATTTAAAGACAATTCCTATATGTCCACTACTTCCAAGGAGGTGTATACTCTCAGCTTCAAAATAAGGATAAATGGTACAAGTTGACACATGAGCTAATCTATGAAAAGTTGTACCTAAGCACAAAGAAGGCTTTATATTAAAAAGGTAATATATAGAAGAACCCTCAAGTCAAAAAGCAGGAAAAACCTCTCTACTAGCAAAGGGTGAGCACAAAATTAGACACAGAGCATGCAGGTGTTTCCATAGAACTTGAAAGGAAAGTATAAAATACAGGAAAGCTAGTATTGGAGATGAACACCACATTCAGGGCAACGTTATTTGAGAATAAGGAGTTCACCCCCTACCAGAAATGACTGTTAAGTCTTGTCTTGAGATTAGTGCTATCACTTTCTGTATTATTTACATATATAATAAAGTTTCATTTCAATAGTTTTTTTCTTTTGGAGAGGTTTTTGCTATAGGGTGCATGTATTTGCCAGAAAGAACAGAAATACAGAAAGTGAGAAATCAACTCCCAGGGGGGATGGGCACCCCACAATCTCTTCTCCTCTATTCTCCTTCAGGATCTTGGGCATACACGCACACACATCCGGCATGAATTTAAGCCACCAGGTATGGGACTTGAACCGCACTCAGCTACATGAGAGTCCAGTGATATAACCACTATGCCAACTGCTGGTGCCAAGAAAGTGTCTTTTTTTTTAAAAAAAAACATATTGTGAGGGACATATAACATGAAAGAAGAAACTAGAGAAATACTGAGGGTTAGGGGGACCTTATTGTTAAAATACCCAGCTGTCACTTTATATAGTTC
>NW_006210045.1:0-779 GCF_000334495.1 Tupaia belangeri chinensis | reverse complement strand
TTATGATGATAATATAAATAAAAAAAAAATAAAAACTCAGAAAAAAAAAAAAGAAACCTCCTAACAGTAATGCACCTGGGGAAAAAAAAAAAAGATTAACCTAATTAAAAGTTGGGCTCAACCTCTCTAAAGAAGACATAAAAACAATCAAGAAACATATGAAAAATGCTCAACATTCCTTATGACAAAGGAGATACAAATCAAAACCACAATGAGAAACCTCCTAACCCTAGTCAAAATGGCTAAGATTAAGAAAATAAACAATAATAAGTGCAAGTGAGGTTTTGGTGAAAAGGACACTCTCCTACCCTGTTGGTGGGAATGTAAATTAGTACAGCCACTTTGAAGAACAATATGGTGGATCCTCAAAAACATACGAATAGGGGTGGCACATAAATACTATCGAATACTACTCAATCATAAAAAAACAAGGAGACCTTGGCAGTTGATAGAAAGTGGATGAATATGAAAGATTTATTGCTAAGCAAAACACACCAGAATATGAAAAAGAGGCATTTTGTCCCCACTCAACATATACTGAATGTCTGTACTCTATGGCAGAAACTGAAATATTGGAAGATATAAAAAAAAGAAGAGAAATTGTGGATACTAGAGACAGTACGGGGGAAGATAGCAGAGGGAAATAAGGGAATCAAGAGGGAAAAGAGCAAAATATTTAAGAAACACAAAAATGGAAAAATTATTTGTTGCTGATAATCTGTATGACAATATCTTTAACTGAACTAACATATAGTATATTCATGCTGAAAAATTCATTT
>NW_006210044.1:0-896 GCF_000334495.1 Tupaia belangeri chinensis | reverse complement strand
TAATAATTCCCACTCCAACTCACTACCCATGAGGGGTGGAAGGGAACAGAACAGCCCTTCTTCAAGAGCCAGCTCCATGCTCCTGTGATCTAGCCATGTTGGGGAAAATGGAGGAATGAAGAGGTCCCACTGATAATTCAGCCTCCAGTATAGAAAACTCACATGGTAGGAATACTCCTCTCAGACCTCATCTCTGTGTCTGTATTTGTCTCTCAACACCTCTGTCTCTGTCTCTGATGCCTCTCTTTTTTTTTTTTTTACTTTTTGCTTTTAAGAATTTTGGTTAAGGTGAGGTATCTTTCAGGGCCTGTTGGACCAGGCAATTCCTTTACCTTGTTAATAATTCCCTCTCCCACTCTCCACACAGGAGAGGTGGAAAGAAAGTGAACAGCCCTTCTTCAAGAACCAGCTCCATGGCTCCTGCAATCTACTCATTTTGGGGGAAATGAAGGAGTGAAGAGGTCCCACTGATAATTCAGCCTCCAGTATAGAAAACTCGTGTGTTAGGAAGACTCCTCTCAGACCTCCTCTCTCTGTATCTATCTTTGTCTCTCTCTAACTCTGTCAATGTCTCTAATGCCTCTTGCTTTTATTTTTCATTTTTGCTTTTTATAATTTTCTATAAAGTGAGGCATCTTTCTGGGCCTATTGGCTCCCCCTAGCCCTTTTTCTTGTTAATCATTACCTCTTCCACTACCCACCCAGTAAATGTGGAAGGAAATAGGACAGCCCTTCTCCAAGAACCAGCTTCATGGCTCCTGTGATCTAGTCTTTTTTGGGAAACCGAGGAATGAAGAGGGCCCACTGATAATTCATACTCCAGTATAAAAAACTCACGTCGTAGGAAGACTCCTGTCAGGTCTAATCTCACTGTATCTGTCTTTGTCTCTCACTAC
>NW_006210043.1:0-1316 GCF_000334495.1 Tupaia belangeri chinensis | reverse complement strand
CCCGGGAGGGCGCAGGGGGGGCCGGGGGGGCCAGC
This sequence comes from Tupaia belangeri chinensis, assembly GCF_000334495.1. Taxonomy (NCBI): domain Eukaryota; kingdom Metazoa; phylum Chordata; class Mammalia; order Scandentia; family Tupaiidae; genus Tupaia; species Tupaia belangeri. The sequence goes on along the minus strand of NW_006210043.1, from coordinate 1,281 downwards.
GCAGGCGCCGCCACCACCGCGCAGGGCCCCTCTCTCCTAAAACTTTTAAAACATCTTCCCATTCTCTCCTTGCTTGTATTGTTTCCTTTGAGAGATCCAGAGTTAGCCTGATGGGATGACCTTTGTAAGTCACTTGTCCTTTCTCTCTTGACAGTTTTAATATCATGTCTTTATCTGTGGTCTTGAAGAGTATTGCTAAGATGTGCCTTGGGGAAGATTTTCTTGGGTTGATTCTATTTGGGGTCTTTTGTGTTTCTTGAGTCAGGATGCTTGAGGCCTCTGTAGACTTGGGAAATTTTCTTCCTGGATTTATGGAATAGATTTTCCATGCCCTTATTAGTTTTTTCACCTTCTGAGATGCTATTTATTCGAATATTTGGGCATCTAATGGAATCTAGTATTCCTCGTATATTATTCTTGTGTTTTTTGTTATTTTTTCTCTCTTTTTGTGTCCCCCCCTCCTTGGTCAGAGGTTTTATCTTCTACATCAGAGATTCTATCTTGAGCATGGTTTAATCAACTTTATTATTTTCAAGAGAGTTTCTGATTTCCTGTATTACAGACTTCATCTCTAATAGTTCCATCTGATTCTTTCTCAGAGTGTCCATTTCTTTTTTTCATATCGTGGATGAACTTCCTAATCTCTTCTAGTTCATCTCTTTTCTGTTCCAACTCACAGAATTTGTTCACCATGAATGTTCTAAATTCTTTCTTGGACATTTTGGTAACATCCTCGGTTTTTAGGAGAGATGTAAGGGAGTTACTCTGTTCCTTTGATGGAGACATATTTCCTGCTTCATTCAGACCTGATGCTCTTCTTCTTCTAGCCCTTGGAAGATGTATTCACTTTTAAATACCTCTTAGGAGAACGTTTCTTTGACTAGGAGCAAGTGTGTTCCCCTTCTGCTGTGAATTGATGTGTGCAGAAGTCTCTCTTCTGTTGTGTTTAGCAGTGTGGCCTCAAGAGTTGTACTCTATTCAGGTGTCTGAAGAGCAGCATCTCCTTATTCAGAGGTGGTTCAGTACAAGAAAGGATCCCAGATAACCTTATAATAGTAGGGACTTTCAGAACTGTGATTCTAGACCTGTCTAGTCCCTCTGGCTGGGTGGAGGATGAGGAAGAAATGATAATATATGAGAGAAGAACAATATAGATAAGAATAAAGAAAAAGTTGTGTAGTGTGCGATTTCACCAGGGGTCTAGAGATGGAACTGGAACTCTCCTGCAGAGCTGGAGCCAGTCTGTGGGTCAAGGAAGAGGAGGGTATTAACAAAACAAAA
>NW_006210042.1:0-542 GCF_000334495.1 Tupaia belangeri chinensis | reverse complement strand
AGTATAATGAGTTAGAATGATAGGCTAGATGACTTTCTGTAGCCATGTGGGAGTCCAGTGACATAACCGTTATACCATTTGCTGTCCCTCCTCCCCCTGGTCCATCTCTTACCCACAGAGATTCATTAGAAATGGCTCTGGGAGCCAGCTGTAGGGTGGTGGTTGAGGCACTGGGCATTATGTGGTTGACTGTGGTTCGAATCCTGGGCTCTTTGTGGTTAACTGTGGTTCGAATCCTGGACCAGACAGTTTGAAATTCATGCCAGACGCATGTGCACATGTGCCCAAAATCCCAAGAGGAAAACGAAGGAGAAGGGATTGTGGTGTGGCCATCCCCCCAGGGGGTGATTTCTCGTTTTCTGTCTCTCTGTCACTCTCTGTCTCTCCAGCAAGTGCATGCACCCTATGGCAAACGTCTCTTTCAAAAATAAAAAAGAAAAGATAAAGAAACACAAAAACAAAATTTCTTTTGTTTTTCTGTGAGCAAGATAGATAAAGAGACAGAGATAGCACCAGCACAGTCTTGACAAAAAGAACCACCT
>NW_006210041.1:1455-1677 GCF_000334495.1 Tupaia belangeri chinensis | reverse complement strand
GCAAAAGACTCATTTGTTCCATTTTCAGCCCTCTGTTGTACTTGATATCCATGTAAGCCACTATTTAAAAAGGAAAAGAGAGAAAATCAATGAAACGACTCCAACAAAACTAGTAATATAACAGTCAGTGAAATGACATGGAAAAGTGAAAAGTGATCAGAGCCAATGTTGGGGCTCCCAAAGTTGAGTGGACATGAGGTAATCCACCGAACAAGGTAAAAC
>NW_006210041.1:0-1099 GCF_000334495.1 Tupaia belangeri chinensis | reverse complement strand
TCCTGTCCCACACTTCCGGTCACGGCTGGCAGTAAGTGACGGCTAGAGGAATGGACTGGTAGACGGGTTCTTGGTTCTGTTCCTTTGATCAAATTCTTGTGTGCTTATATAGACCATGTCCCTCGCCTTGTGCCACAGACATTGTGCATTGGGATATTCTGAGAAGTCTATGAAAATGCAGATTTCTGAGCCCCTTTAGACCTGCTGAATCAGAATCTGTGGGGCTAGAGACTGATCATTTGCATTTAAGGCTACTTCCTACTAATTCTTATGTACACTAAAACTTTAAGAAGCATGAATAGGGGATCAGCAGGTGGAATGGTGGTTAAGGTGCTGAACATTCCCATATGGCACTCCCACATGACTGACAATGGTTTGAGTCCCAGACCTGGTGGCTTGCCTTCTTGCTGTTCCTTTCTCTCTTGCTCTCTCACTGGTCAAGTTAAATAATAGTAATAGTAATAAATAAAATAATTCTTTTAAGAAAAAAAGAATACTTTATGATAATGTACTGTCTTCTTAGTGGGACATTAAAAACTCTGAAAACTATCAGTTTTCAGGGGAATAAAACTCTAATACTATTGTGCCATTTAAGTATTATCAGTTTAAGAAAAATAAGAACAGGGACCTGAATCCTGGACTGGATGGCTTAAAACTCACACAGGGCGCATGCGCGTGCATGACCAAAATTCCGAGAGGAGAATGGAGAAAGGGATTGCAGAGTGGTCGTCTCCCTTGGGGGGTGATTTCTCGCTTTCTGTTTCTCTGTCTCTGTCTCTCTGGCGAATGCACATACCCTATAGCAAACATCTCTCTAAAAATCAAAAAGACAAAAACAACCCACCAAATATGAATGAACTGGGACAATTCAACATTTCTTTGGTTTAAGGACGTTGGTCACAGCCCCATTAATACTTCCCAGTTGCTGTACCATTTTTAGTATTACTTCTGCATCTGCTATTACAGGTTATTTTTTCATCAAATCTTCTTTTGGCTGGTATAAACAAAAAACTTTGGTTTCTCTTTTAGTTTTAACTTTTAATTAAACATTTCTGAGACAGTTTCAGCTTTAATGAAAATGTTTTCAGAGCATGTTCAA
>NW_006210040.1:1613-3632 GCF_000334495.1 Tupaia belangeri chinensis | reverse complement strand
GTAAAAGGAAGACAGATGGTAGATATTTTGAGTATCTACTGTTAAAGGTATATTAAAGGAAAGGGATACATAAAGGAACAAGTAAATCCACCTAGCTTTCAAAATATTAATGTAAATTGCTACAGAAGCATATTAAGGACAAAGAACCATATCTATTATTATAGATCAGTACTAATATTTGAAATATACATGAGCAGTATAAAATAAATTCTCAAATATAATTTATATAAATTGTTGTCCTTTTTTTTTTTGAGAAGTTTTTGCCATAGGGTGTGTGCACTTGCCAGAGAGACAGAGAGAGGGACAGAAAGCAACAAACCATCCCCCCTGGGGGATGTCACGCCACAATCCCTTCTCCTCCATTCTCCTCTCAGGATCTTGGGCATGCATGTGCACGTGCTCAGTGTGAGTTTGAAGGTCTGAGTCCAGGACTCGAACCACAGTGGACTATGTGGGAGTCCAGCAATGTAACCATTCTGCCCTCTGTCGGTCACTTTATTTTTCTGTCTTACTGTTTGTGTTGAGCACTACTATATGCGTGGAACCATGATGGGATCTTGCATGTATGAACCCGTTAATGCTCTTCACAGTGCCAAGTGATGTCTGTAATTGTTCACATGTTACAGAGAAGAAACCAAGGCTGAAGAGTTTATTATTATTTCTTTACATTTGCTAGACTATAAATGTAGAGAATGTGAAAAAGTATTTTTTGAAATCATTTTATAATAGATTTTAAACACAAAGTGGAAGGTTTCTATTCATATAAAGATGAAGTGGAATCCTTATTCCAGAATTAAAATCTACCTTTTCAACAGTGAATGCACACAAGGAAAACACCCTATAAGTATAATAAACATCAAAAATCCTTTTTTCAGAAGTCTAAAATTATGATAACCAGAGAAAGTCCAGAGAAGTAAACCCTTATAATGCATATAAATTGCCAAAGCTTTCAACTGTTGTTATATATTAGACAACTCTTACTGGAGAGAAAATTTGTAGATAGAACAATATATGAATTTATTGTGTCTGAACACAGCCCTTTCTGACTGTCTGAATACTTATACAGGAGAGAAGCTCTATGAGTGTGAAGAATGTAAGAAAACGTTTTCCCAGAATTCAGACCTCACTGTACATCAGAGGAGTCACATAGGAGAGAAATCCTATGAAAATAAAATATGTGATAAAATGTTCTACAAGAAGTCAAACTTCACTGCGCATGAAACAACTCACACTGTAGAGAAATCCTATGAATGTGGGGGATGTAGAAAATTTTTCAGTTTCAAGTCAGTCTTTAGTAGATATTGGAAAATTCATACAAGAAAGAAAACCTATGAATGTGAACAATGTAGGAAAATGTTTTCCTGGAAGTCAGTTCTCACTAGGCATTGGAGAATGCACACAGGAGAAAAACCGTATGAATGTGAACAACGTGGGAAAACATTCTGCAGCAAGGGGTACCTAACTCTACATAAGAGAGAATCCCTATAATGTGAACAATGCAGGAAAATGTTCTTCCAGAAGTCACATCTCACTGAGCATCAGAGAATGCACACAGGAGAAAAAAGCCTACGAATGTGAACAATGTAGAAAAAGGTTCTCCTGCAAGTCACTTCTCACTGTGCATTGGAGAATGCACACAGGAGAAAAACCCTATGAGTGTGAACAATGTAGGAAAATGTTCTCCTGCAAGTCAGTTCTCACTAGGCATTGGAGAACGCACACAGGAGAAAAACCCTATGAATGTGAACAATGTAGGAAAATGTTCTCCCAGAAGTCACAGCATCACTGTTCATAGTAGAACGTGTACAGGAGAGAAACCATATGAATGTGAATGATGTATGAAAACGTTCTCCCAGATGTCACATCTCACTACACATCAGAGAACTCACAAAGGAGAAGCCTTATGAATGTGAACTTTGTAGGAAAATATTCTCTTGGAAATCTGCATGCACTGTACATCAGAGAACTCGACACAGGAGAGCTATCCTATGATTGTGAACAATGTAATACAACTTTTTC
>NW_006210040.1:541-1252 GCF_000334495.1 Tupaia belangeri chinensis | reverse complement strand
AGTAAGTGCTATAAATGGGAATAGTGTAGAAAAATGTTTTCAGTGTAATCATTCCATGTTTTACATTAGAGCACTCACAAGGAAGAGAAACCCTGTATGTGTGGGAATTGTAGTAAAACCTTGTTGAAGAAGTCACAACTTACTGTGTATCAGAGAACTCTCAAATCAGAATTGAATGAATGTGAAAAATGAAATCTTTTTACTAGAATTAAAAGCTTACTATATATCAGTAAACTCAAATGGGATAAAATCCTCAGTAATGTAAGCTGTGCTATAAATCCTTGAAATATTCAGAAATGTGAATTGATCTTTGAAGATAACAACATTGAACTTTTTTTCAAATTCAGCTTTGATTCAGCAAGCCACAGTAGTTAAAATTAAGGATATCATAAAATTCTGGGATGATATCTGTCTACAAAAAGAAACATTTCAGAAGGCTAATGAATAAGATCTAAGAGTTTCCCAACTACAAGAGAAACACATATATTTTGGCCAGATTTTTTTTTTTTAAACAGCAATTTTTGCTATAGGGTATATGTGCTCTCTGAAGATACAGAGAGACAGAGTGATAGAAAGCACAGAACCACCCCTTGGGGGGGTTGGCTACACCACAATCCCTTCTCCATTCTCCTCTCAGGATCTTGGGCACACATGTACACAAACTGGCTTGAGTTTTAAGTCTCTGAGTCTGGGACTTGAACTGCATTCGAA
>NW_006210040.1:0-405 GCF_000334495.1 Tupaia belangeri chinensis | reverse complement strand
CAAAAATAAAAATAAATATAGAAATGTTTCTAGTTTCCTCTTCTGGCCATGGCAGGCAAGACAACTGAAAAAGAGTTTCAAAACAGTGGAAACTGAAAGATTAGAGGCCATATAAGCATTGAAAATGGTTATAGGTGCTAGAGACAATGTGGGAAGAGGATGGGAGAAATGGGACAGCGTGAGGAAAATAGGCAGGCATTTTTGGGATATAGAAATGGATTATAATGTATTGATGATAATGTGTTTTGTATCCTCAACTGTTCTGGTGGGAAGTATATTCATTTTGGATAAATTCAACTTAAAAGCTAAGGAATGTATAGGGATTAAATTATAAAATAATTAAAATTAAAAATAAAAATAATAAAACATACCACAAAGGCCCAACAAAATAAAACAAAACAAAAA
>NW_006210039.1:1163-1538 GCF_000334495.1 Tupaia belangeri chinensis | reverse complement strand
GAAAAGAGAAAAAGAAAATGGTGACTTTTGTATAATTTTCCACAGATGAATCCCTGAGGTAATTAATACCAAGAAAAACCGAATTAAGAGCCTATGTTGATAACACTAGGAGAATTCTTTCAGCCTCGGGTGACACTAAAGTGATTTAAAACGATCTCTGTATCTAAAGATCTTGATTGGCCCATCTTGTGGCTCTGAAGCATACTATCAATGATGAGAATTTATTCCAGATCTCTTCTCTACAGTCTCCTCTGTTTTCCTTATAATAAACTTTATGTTTCCATGGCTTATATTTGTTCACCACAACAGAATTAAATAGTTTTTTATTTTTTTTTTTGGAGAGGTTTCTGCTATAGGGCGCATGCGCTCGCCAGA
>NW_006210039.1:0-1128 GCF_000334495.1 Tupaia belangeri chinensis | reverse complement strand
CGAGAAATCACCCCCCGGGGGGATGGCTATGCCGCAATCCCTTCTCCTCCATTCTCCTCTTGGGATCTTGGACATGCACACACACGTGCCTAGCATGAGTTTAAGCCGCCGGGTCCAGAACTCAAACCGCGGTCAACTACATGGGAGTCCAGCGACATAGCCATTACGGTAACTGCTGATCCCAATAGTTTCTTTTTAATATTCAGAAAACAAGAAATATCTTGTTCTTTTGGAATATCCTAACTTCTATCTCTATCCTAATTTCTATTGATTTTTCCTTGTATATAGCATGTCACTTTGTGTACTTCCTTTTTTATTGTACATTATAGTTTTTCTATCAGTATTATCATAAATAATTCTATGTAAACATTGAAAACAGGTTTATTTATTTATTTTTTGTAGGGGTTTTTGTCTTAGGGCATGTGTGCTAGACAGGCAGAGAAAAAGAGACAGACACAGTGAGAAAAAAACGTGAGAAATCACCCTCAGAGAGAATGGTCATGCTGCAGTCTCTTTTTCTCCATTCTCTTCCCAGGATCTTGGGTATGTACACACACCTGCCTGGCATGAGTTTCAAAGCATCGTGTTCAGGACTCAAACTGCCTTCGGGCATGTTGTACTTCAACAATAAATGACTATGAGAACTGCAGGTCACAGAAAACTATTTTAAAACATTTAAATCTTGAATGGAATTTGATTGTTCCTAATACCAATTTGAGGAATTGGTATTATAATTACATGATAGAAAGATAGAATGTTCCTTTTGAGCCATCCATTTATGTGCATTTTAAAGCATAGTTTATAAATCTTTTTTTTTCTTTTTGAGAGCCTAGTAATATTTTTGCCTTTATACATTATGCAGTTTCTGTTGTAAATACTCACTTCTATTGTTATGTAACAGGAAAGCAGCCACAGAGATTATGGAAATTAATAAGTATGTCTGCATTTCAATTACTTTGTTTATTTTTTTATAGAAAAATAGGTGGTGTGTCTAATATTTACTAAAGTATTTATTTACTTTTGATAATACTGAGGCAATATTATTGGGCTGTTGAAAAAGTCATGATGCATTTTTTCATAGAAAAGAAAAAATAAACTGAAAATACATCGTGACTCTTACAACCCAAT
>NW_006210038.1:0-1892 GCF_000334495.1 Tupaia belangeri chinensis | reverse complement strand
TAGTCTCATCTTATCTAAAGACTGAATTACCTGACACAAGAGAGTTCTCCTTTCCCCCAGTTTTTTCTGTAACTTAACTGTCCATGTGGCACCAAGAATGGACATTGATGACAGAGGCCATTTAGGCCCTTGATTCATAGGCTAACAGCTCTGAGACATTTTGGGTTATATTTAACAATTCTAAATCAGCTTTAAAGATTTTTTACACAAGTCACGTGAACTTGAATAGCATTTGAGCATATTTTAACCTATAAGCACGCATTTAAATAAATTTGGTACCACATACAGAGAAACATACACATAAACACAACATACCACACATATGTGTATACACATATAATACAGAGTCAAAGAATTATAGCTTTTATCTTAGAATTTTAGACAAGAAATTATAAAACTCATTAGTTTGAAAGTATGATATGAGTCAAACTGCATCACTACCTGGAACAAGTTAGTTTATTCTCACATATAGCTCAAGTCTTCTATTCAATTTTGGAAGGCAGATTAGGAAATGTGCACTTTAAAGACAAAGAATACTGACCAAAATAAATACTAAGGGAGCATAAATTGTAGAAATTTCTTGTACTATTTTACTAAGTATGCAGATGGTATAGGGACTACTTAACACATACACTCAGATTAGATAGGTGACTAACGGAAGAGTTCCTTGATTTATTTAGGAAGTTACTTCTCTGTAATAAATTGCCATTTTCTGTCAGTTTGTCTGACTGAATCATACCTTTAAGACTTGTTCCTAATGAAAGCATGCAAAAAGAAAACAAAAAATAAAGAAAACCAATTTCATATAGTAATTAGCGTATAACCAAAGATCAAATGTCTACTCACTGTATAGACATATTGGTATCCCAAAAGCCGAAGTGATCGATGAGTTTAATGCAAAGGAGTACAGGCTCTAGACCCAAAACAAAGGCTTTTTCCAGGGCCAAACTCAAGTGGGAGAATTTTGTATCAGATCTTGCCAGAAGATGATGCACGGTTGCTGATCTGGATGGCTTCCAGGTCCTTTCTGAAAAACGATGTCTTTAACAGCAAGAACAGTTTTGAGGTCAAATGTGCCCTCATATGGCCATGAGGCCCACATTGAAAGTGGGCCACTCGGTTGTACAGAACATCTGCCAGAGACCCTTCCTTATTTCTACAGATAGATCACGACCTCTTCCCTTCACTTCAGTCCAACGTCCAAGAGTCAAATTTAGAGGAGTCACTACTGTCGGTCCCATCGTCAATAAATAGGTTAAAAACACAGACAAGAGAACAAAGAACAGGACAAGAAAAACAAAAAGCAACTTACCGACCTAGGTCTTTCACAATTTCAGAACAGATTCAGACGGGCTTTGGCCGCGAAGGCCTCTGTGCCCTAACCGCAGGAGACTATCAGGCGTCCCTGATCCTCCCTCGCCCTTGGGCGTCCCCAGGGCCACAGCCTGTGGTCCTCCGGGCACGTCTGCCAACCACAGTCCGGCTATTTTACAATAGACCGAACAGCTGCAATACCTGATACAGACTTTTACAAGAAGACAGATAAAAGGATAGTAGCCCTCCAAGGCCGACGTTGTAGAAGTGGGGTGGCCATAAGTTTCCCGGCCAATGCACCAAATGAAAGGTTTTTACAATGGCAACCCGCTGAACCTTCTTGTCCAGGGAGTGTTACGGCAATGGCAACCCCAATCAACCACAAAAGTCGGTTCTTGATGTAAAATACAAGAGGCTTTATTGCTAGCATGCTAGGACTCCACTCTCAGTCATACAAGACATGGCTAAGAATGAAGCCCTGAACAAAGGAGTATTCAGGTTATATAGACATGAGTCCATGGGGTGAGGGGAGGAGAGAGTGAAGAAACAAGATAAGGGGTATCAAGGGTAATTTTATG
>NW_006210037.1:313-524 GCF_000334495.1 Tupaia belangeri chinensis | reverse complement strand
CTATATGAGGGGCACACATGAACCCAGTGTGCTCATGGAGGTCTGTGAATATGAAGCAAAAACCTCCTATATGGGTCAGTCTTGCAGAGCATCACACTTACCACTATACCACCATCTAATCCTGAAAATAAAAAAAAAAAAATTGAGAGGTTTTTCACTCTAGGGCGCATGAGCTCTTCAGACAGACAGAGAGAGACATAGAGAAAGAAAG
>NW_006210037.1:0-249 GCF_000334495.1 Tupaia belangeri chinensis | reverse complement strand
GGATCTGGGGCCCGGGCCCCCCCGTGCCCAGCGTGTGTTCTCAGCCACCAGGTCCAGGACACGAACCATGGGCAACTACGTGGGAGTCCAGCAACATAGTCATTACACTAACTGCTGGTTCCCGAAAATAAATATTTTATAAGTGATACTCATTGTTCAAGTCAGGCTGGCAGATTCTGAATTAGAAACACAGCGAGAAATGTTAGAGAAAGAAAACTTTTTAAAACATAGTACTAAACAGGAGCTAGT
>NW_006210036.1:0-483 GCF_000334495.1 Tupaia belangeri chinensis | reverse complement strand
ACCTTTGTGGAGGGGAGTTCTGAAGTGTGAGAAGATGGTGTTTTTAATTGAATTCCCCCTCAAAGATGTACGAACCCAGTTGAGTTTAGCCAAGTCCCACCCAGATTAGCTGGGCTCCCTTAAGCCTAAATTAAATACATTTCTGTTGCTGTATGCCACCAAAATTTTATGTCATTTGTTACAGAGCAGTATTGTGGCAGTAGGTAACTGATACATAATTAGCAATGTCCCTGCCAGACACAGCAAACAGCCAAGGAAAACCCTGAAAGGCTCCACTGTCCCCTTTCTTCCTCCACACTCGCTGTGTCCTCACATCTAGTCACTCGGTTGAGTCTAATTTCTAAACCTCTCAGATGTCTGACCCCTCCTGTCCTGCCCCACTAACACAGCCTGAGGTCAGCCAGGAATCCTCTCCCCCTCTTAGCTGCACTCCATGGCTCCTTCTTTTTCAAGAGAGAGAGATTTTGCTCTAGGGCATGTGCA
>NW_006210035.1:3043-4010 GCF_000334495.1 Tupaia belangeri chinensis | reverse complement strand
GGGGAAGTCATAGCTGTGAACTGGGGTCTTTGTAGCCTGTGCCTGAAGTGACAGCTTGAGCCCAAATGTTTCACAGATACAGTGTTGAGGCTGGGATGAGATCAGAAATATTAAAACATTCCTAAATTTTAAGCAAACATATTCTCCAAAGATGGAGATCAGGTAGATCTGAATCCAGTCCAATCAAATTACAAAGAAAAATATAGATAAATAATTTAAAAATAAGACATGGCATATAAAGTGTTGAACAAGCAGTTCATTTTGCCCAAAGGATTCTTAGAAAATAAAATCTGCTTCAAATATTTCCATTTTGTTTCTCATACCAATATGGCACTTGAGACTACACAGATGACCGGGTAGACTGCCACAGGGAATGGGAGAGTTCTTTCACCAGACTTTGCTGACTGTCTGTGTTATGACTCTCAGGTCACCTTATATCACTCCCTGCAGAACCCTATGGGACAGACCACCTTGGCAGACACACATCCTCAGGACTGGAGCTGCCTCAGAACATCTGGGAGGAACCCAAAGTCTTTCTACCAAGGAAGGGAAGAGTGATCATGAATATTGCCAAGGGAACAATATTCCTCCTCCTGCCAGGACTTGGCATGGTGGGGAATCTCTCTGTCTTTGTGAATTACGTGTGGATTTTCTTTCTGGATGCAGAAATCTGTACACGTTGTTTTTATCCACTTGACTTTGACAAATATCATAATGATTTTAACCAAAGCAATGCACCACACGATGGTAGCTTTTGGTGTGAAAAACTTCCTACATGACACGGGCTGTAAGATAATAATTTACCTGGGCAGGCTGGCTCGGGGCCTGTCCATGTGCACCTACAGCCTCCTCACGGTGGTCTAGGCCATCACCATCAGCTTCAGTGGTTCCGTGTGGCGGCAGCACCATCCAAAGGCAGTTCGACACATCCTTCCCTGTTTGCTCTTCTTCTGGGGGATCAACTCCT
>NW_006210035.1:0-2731 GCF_000334495.1 Tupaia belangeri chinensis | reverse complement strand
TTTTCTTTTCTTTTTGGACAGATTCTGTTATTTCTTTATGTGTAAATTACTCCTTGAATAATAATTTCATACTCTTAAATGTTCAAGAACTTGTAGTCCTTGGTCATGCCATCCTCAGCCCATTCGTGATGATTTATAGAGACAGACATCTGGCTAAGTGTTGGCACATATGAAGACTTTAGGAAATGTTCACGTTCTGACCCCTTCAGCAAGGAAGTTCATGTCCTACAAAGAGTGGCCTAGAATAGTCCTTTAAACATGTACGAACACAGTCTCCTGGAAGCGAACTGGCAACCAGCAGCCTGAATCTGACATGTGCACCATAGAAAGCTATTGTGACATGACATTTATATATATAGATGTATATATCCTACCACACTTCAAAAAGTGGCTCAAATTCCAAGTAAATACAGTGTCCCTGGTGAACAAGGCTTCTGGTAGTAAGGAGCAGGAAGAGACTTGGCAAACTGTCACAATCTCTGAGTCATTAGCCTTTGACTCAGAAATTGCATTTCTAGGGCCTACCCTTCAGATACATGTGTCTATTTAAGAATTATAGTAGCCAGGCCAGCAGTTGGCAGAATATGCTGCTGGAGATTGTGGCTTCAATGTGGGTCCAAGAACCTGGGAAGATAATGGAAGAGAAGAGACTTGCAGATTGACCATCGCTCTTGGGGTATAATTTCTCACTTCACTCACTCTCTCTCTCTCTCTCTCTTTCTCTCTATGGAGAAGCACACTCATGCTAAGGCGTAAGCTCTGAAAACAATTGAATTAGCAAAAATATTAGAGATTATCTTAAAGACAAGCTAAAAATCCAGCAAGTCAAGCTCCATTGCTGGCCATGTGAAGTTATCCGCAAGTATCTGATCACACGAAGAAGGATTACAAGGTCTACACTGCAATAAGAGAGCTCAAAATATGTTGACATGGACTGACACTCAAGATATTTTATTAATTCATTAAAGCAATGATGCTCCTCACAGGAAGTACGTTGGCCGGCTGTGGGGACCCAACTGCATCCTGTGCCTGGGCAGCTGGCAGCCCATGTGACATGATGTCTCCATGATGCCCTAGGAAATCAGCAATTTCGTTCTTTCAAAATCAGAAACAAGACTCAGATTTTGACAGAAATGAAGACACCCTGACAAGATGATGTACTCGGTCATCCTGGTCCCTGGTAAATAGCCCTTTTGTCAGTGTCAGAGGTGACAGGACGCTGCCCTTGTGTATCACAGTTAGAGAATGAGGAGCTTTCCCAGGTGTCTATGGGAATGGGTCTAGCTTAGGGACTCTGAGGTTGCCCTGGAGCTAATAGATGAACATTTTATTTATTGGCCCCAATTCCCAGACAGAAATGTGAGCCAATATCCACAAAGATAGGCCAGGACCTGACTGAAAGAGAAAAGTAACAGTAAAGCAACAGGGGACACCCTCTACTCTGAGCTAGAATTTGGAGCATAGGAAGAAAAGGAAGGAGAGCAGGTGGGCAAAGCCCTGGAGAAGGAGTCACAGGAGAAGCTGAGATAAGCCAGATGGTGCTGTCCACACCCCAGCCCACCCTCTATGAGGCCCTGGAACAATAGGAGGCAGAGCTCAACTCCAGTTGCTGAGGGAAGAGACAGAAGGGATGAAGGTGTGGAAAAGAGAATGGTGGGAGGTAAGGAGGTTGCTGAGTGACTTTAGTGAGGTGAGGAGCTGGTGAGCCTGAAAGCCAGTAGTGATGAAGGTCAGAATGCACATCCTCCAGGGAGGAGCATGGCAAAAGGCCCTGATGAGAAATACAAAGGTCAGGCACCCAGGAAGGGCCTGAGGAGAGAGGACAAGCCACGCACGCAGGAAGCCGAACCCCGGCCATGACCAAAATCACGAATGTCCCTTCAAACATGTGTGGGCAAGATTGAACTAAAGAATTTGGGTACAATATCTGTGCTTTTACTCCTTACCCCTTGTCAATGAGAATCTGCAATGAGGGAGGAGGTTGTAGCTATGAATTGGGGGTCTTTACAGCCTGTGCTTGAAGTACTAGCTTGAGCCCAAAAGTTTCACAGATGCAATGTTGAGCCTGAGATGAGATCAGAACTATTAAAAGATTCTTAAATTTTAAACATTAGAAATAACCATAGAAGTATTACTATTCAAAAATGGGACATGACTTGATTTGATGGCTATGTCATGAGTCTCTGCGAGAACAGAAGAGACACCATTGAGAGCTGGTACCTGCTCTGAGAGAAACTGGGTCAATGGAGGCAGAGTGAGTAGGATTTCACTTTATACATTCTGATCTGTTACACACGTGAATGCACTTTTTGTTCAAACCACATAGAGTTAGAGAGCAATTTCCACCTTCTTTGAGGGCCCTGGTGCTCCCACAGTGCTGCTGTCCAGACTCTCTGTGATCAGAGCTACCACATGATCTGCCTCTGTGTTCATTTAAATGAAGAAATCAGATTTTTATTTTGTAAATTAGAACCAAAATAAGCATTTGGAAAAAAAGTATATTTCTGGCACTAAGGGATCTGCTTGCTGAACCATTTTGAATAGCAGTTAACTCTACTTTGTTTATTACACACAAATCTTAGAACTGATACACATAGGTGTCCTTTATCCTTTTCTATTCTTTACTTTTTTATTTATTTATTTTTTTTGGTCTACATGGCATGTGCTCCCACTGGGTGACATGAAAGAGAGAGAGTAAGTGAGAAAGTAACTCCTAGGACGGTGAAGAGAA
>NW_006210034.1:954-1567 GCF_000334495.1 Tupaia belangeri chinensis | reverse complement strand
AGTCCTAGACCTGGTGGCTTAACATTACACCGGGAGTGTGTGTTTGTGTGCTCAAGATCCTGAGAGGCAAGCGGAGGAGAAGGCATTGCAGGATGGTCATTCCCTCATGGGGTGATTTCTCACTTTCTGTCTCTCTGTCTCTCTCTGTCTTTCTGGTGAGTGCATGCACCCTATAGCATAAACGTCTACAAAGAAATAAAATAAAATAAAATAATAAAATAAATTAATGGAAGGTTTGACTATGTTCCTGGCATGTGGCATTATTGTTGTCCTTCACCTCTTCCTGTTGAGGATTGATTCTAGGATCCCTTCAGAGATAGCAAAATGCCTCTGTATGTATATTTCTTTTCCTCCATCATTTTGCCAAACCATACACCATTGACTGATTTATTGGGTAGAAGCTAATCCTTTGTGAAAGTAACTACATGTATTTCATTCTTTTGCCTTTTCCAGAATGTGGTCCTGTGTGAGGGTAGAGTGAAAAAGTCTGAAAACAGACTGCAGTCTGTGATTGCTGAATGTCGCCGCATCTAGAATCCGCCAGTACTTTCCAACCTTCAGGTATGACTAGAGGCTCCAGTCCACTCAGACAGTGCCTCCTGGGGGTTGAGTG
>NW_006210034.1:0-796 GCF_000334495.1 Tupaia belangeri chinensis | reverse complement strand
TCTCTTCCCCCAATCTCTCTCTTGTTCTCTGGGATTTGAGACACAACATTAAAGTAACAGTTAACAAATCTTTAAATTAATGAGCTAAGTATGTAGCTCCCTGATACTGTGGTTTAGTGAACAAAGGGCATTTTTGTTGAACTAGTGGTAACTGGTTGCTGTAAATTACTTATCAGCTCTGCAGTCTAAATTAGGCTATTTAACCTTAATGATCCATGAATTCTTCATCTGTTGCATGCCAGTAAGAAAGACCACCTTAAAGATTTTGAGAGAATCAAGCGGGTGTGGCTCTGAAAGATATTTAAGATTTTCTTTTATAAGATCCTTGGCTAGAGCCAAGGATCAAGTGTCTCCTTTTCCAGACTGTACTAAAATAGCTAGGAAGTCATATATGTTCTGCAGTAACACACACACTTGCGGTCCAGTTAGCACAAGTGCTAAGAATATCAAGTCCCATGTACTCTGTTAGTAATGATTTTTGTTGTTTATATAAGCAAAAAGACAGTGAGGAACAGAATGAGTACAATCCTGGTTCTCATAGGCTTTATAGACTATTTTGGTGTAAGGGTGCTCTTTAAACAGGAGTTTTCTGACTGCCAGGCAAGCATTTAGTACCATATAGCATAAGGAATGACTATCATGTGCAAACAGTGAGAGCTTTCTGAAGAAATGGATGTTCAAAGCAACATCAGGACAGTTAACAGAAGCTGGGTAACAGAACCATATGAAGACTAGATTGGAACTAGGTAAGAATAAATATGGTGCCCCTGGAGGTGGACTGAGAGATAGTAGAGAA
>NW_006210033.1:371-1028 GCF_000334495.1 Tupaia belangeri chinensis | reverse complement strand
TATTGTGGGCAGCACGGAGATGACAAAGTGTTACAACTCTTCAGGGTCTCCTGGAGACGGATGACATGGTGTCACAGCTCTTCAGGGTTGTCTGGAGACGACGCAGTGTTACAACTCTTCAGGGTTGTCTCTTGGTTGTGGGCCAAGGGTTGTGGTTATATACATGTTGGTGGGCCGTGATTGGTTGAATGAAGGATTGTAAAAGGTGGGGTATGATTGGTTGCTTTGTGGACCAATCATGAGGTGCCATATATGCAAATCTGAGGGATTCTAAGCTCACCGATTTGCTGTGGGAAGTGGCCAATCAGTATGATTTTGAAGGTGAGGTTTTGAAGGGGAGCCAATTATGGCCTTTGTCATTGTGTAATTGATGGCTCTCTGAGAAACCGGTGATATTCGCTGGTGTGCCTTTGTCATTGTGTAATTGTTTGCTCTCTGAGAAAACGGCGATATTCACTGGTGCGCAGCCTCCCACAATGTCCCATTATGCAAATATATATTTTTTTCTTTTTTTTAAATAGCGCTTTTTGCTGTTGGGTGTGAGCACTCACCAGACACACATACACATGGAGAAAGAGAGAGAAAGAGAGAGCGGCTGGCCATACCACAATTCCTTCTCCATTCTCCTCTTGGGATTTTGGGCACGCATACACATGT
>NW_006210033.1:0-305 GCF_000334495.1 Tupaia belangeri chinensis | reverse complement strand
CCTTAACTGCTGTCACTTGCTGGCCCCTATGAAAATATTTGATTGCTAATCGTGTCCTATAGATCATGTATGTTTTCTTCATTAAAATGTTTTTTCTTTCTGTCTGACTTGGTTATTTGAAAATTTCTGTCTTCAAGTTCAGAGGTTCTTCGTTCTGCTTGTTCTAGGCTGTTGTTGATTTTTTTCAGTTGTATTGTTTTAAAACATTAAATGCCGTGACCTGCTCGGGTGAACACCTTTTTCTGAGTGGATTAGAAATAAACTCAATAACAAACCTACAAAGACACACAAGTATAGAAAAGCAA
>NW_006210032.1:0-1363 GCF_000334495.1 Tupaia belangeri chinensis | reverse complement strand
CAGAAGGGGAGAAAATATTTGCAAACTATACATCAGATAAGGAATTGAGAACTAGAATATCTAGGGAACTCAAATAGCTCAAATGCTAAATAAATAAATAAGTAAAACTAATAATCTACTTTTAAAATGGGCAATTGATCTAAACAGACAACTTATAAAAAATAGACATATAAATGCCCAAAAGCATATGAGAAAATGTTCAATATTTGTCATCATAAAGGAAATGCAAATCAAAACCACAACAAGGTTATTACCAAGATTACCCCAGTCAGAATGTAAACTAAAAGAAAAAAGAAAGAAAGAAAGAAGGAAAGAAAGAAAGAAAGAAGAAAGAAAGAAAAAAAAGAAAGAAAGAGAAAAAGAAAACAAAAATAAGTGCACAGTTGGTGGAAATACAAATTAGTAAAGCCACTGAGGAAAACAATAGAGAATCCAGAGAGAGTCCTAAAATAAACAGTCAACTCTAATTTTAGAGTTTCCTCAAAACTTTATAAACAGGGGCCAGCAGTTAGCATAATGGCTATGTCATTGGACTCCCACGTAGTTGACCACAGTTCGTGTCCCGGACCCGTTGGCTTAAAACTGATGATGGGCACATGTGCGTGCATGCCCAAGATCCTGAGAGGAGAACGGAGAAGTTATTGCGGCGTGGCCATCCCTCGGGGGGTGATTTTTTGCTTTCTGTCTCTCTGTCTTTCTCTGTCTGTCTGCGGGGCGCCCCTGTGTGAAAAAAAAAAAAAAAAAAAAAAAAAAAAAAAAAAAAAAAAAAAAAACATTTTATAAACAGAACTACTATTTGACCCAGTAATGCCACTCCTGGGAAATAACCCAAAGAACAGGAAATGGTTCTATCAGAGAGACTTTTGCACATCCGTGTTTATCACAGCATTATTCACAATAGCTAACACATTGAATCAGTCTAAGTGCTCAAAGAGTGATGATCATGTTATGAAACTCTGGCAGATACATACAGTGAAATACTACTTACCCATAAAGAACAGTGAGATCCTGTCATTCAACACAAAGTGGGTGAATTTAGAAGATTTAATGCTATGTGAAAGAGGCAAGATATAATTTTCAGAATATTTTTGTGAATTAATTATCTTGATTAATTATTAATGGTTTATTTATACTTTAACTTTAATTATTCTTTCCTTTTATTTTCCTTAGGTATTTATTCTTTTCTAGTATCTAAATTCTGATTATTTGGAATTTGTTCAGTTTTTCCTATCACATGGAAATGGCCAATTACCTCAATGAACCCTGGTTATAAAAAATACAAATAAACAAGTAGACTTCAAGACGAGAAATATTACAAAAGTTGGCGTGAGATATTTTAGAACTATAAAAGATTTGTCACTAA